>NC_091303.1:33396707-33399207 GCF_038502225.1 Cherax quadricarinatus | reverse complement strand
CACCTCATGTATTAACATATAAAGGACACTACCAGACAGAGATGAGAGGATGAACCAGCGAGACTGGACCTAGTATTCACTTTGAGTAGTGCAGATATTGAGGACATCACATATGAAAGACCCCTGGGGGGCCAGTGATCATATGGTTTTAAGCTTCGAATACATAGTAGAGTTACAAGTGGAGGGGAAAGCAGGAAGGGCTGGACAAATGAAGCCAAACTACAAGACAGGTAACTAACTATGCAAGCATGAAGAACTTCCTCAACGGGGTTCAGTGGGACAGAGAACTGGCAGGGAAGTCAATAGACGAGATGATGGAATATAGGACAACAATATGCAATGAAGCTGATGAGAGGGTAACAGGTATAATGAAAAAGCCAGGATGAGTCCTTGGTTCACCCAAAGGTGCAAGGAGACCTGAACCAAGTGTGCTATGGAATGGACGAAGTATAGAAGGCGAAGGACCCAGGGGAATGAGAAGACCAGTCATAGAGCCAGAAATGAATATGAACAGGTAAGACGGGCGGCCCAAAGGCAATATGAGAATGACATAGCAGCGAAAGCCAAATCAGACCCAAAACTGTTGTACAGCCACATCAGGAGGAATAAAATAGTCAAGGATCAGATAATAAGGATGAGGAAGGAAGGAGGGGAGGTCACAAAAAAACGACCACGAAGTATGTGTGGAGCTCAACAGGAGATTCAAAGAAGTATTCACAGAGGAGACAGAAGGGCCTCCAGAAAGGCAGAGGTGGGGTACACCATCAAGTGTTGGACACAATACATACAACCGAGGAAGAAGTGAAGAGGCTGTTAAGCGAGCTAGACACCTCAAAGGCGATAGGGCTAGATAACATCTCTCCATGGGTCCTGAGAGAGGGAGCAGAGGTGCTTTGTGTACCACTAACAACTATCTTTAACACATCTATCGAAACAGGACGACAACCGAAAGTATAGAAGACAGCAAATGTAGTTCCAGTTTTTAAAAAGGGAGACAGACACGAAGCACTGAACTACAGACCAGTGTCACTGACGTGTATAGTATGCAAGGTCATGGAGAAAATTATCAGCAGAGTGGTGGAACACCTAGAAAGGAATGAGCTTATCAACGGCAGCCAGCACGGTTTCAGGGGATGGGAAATCCTTCATCACAAACCTACTGGAGTTCTTTGACAGGTTGACAGCAGTAAGACAAGATAGAGAGAGAGGGGTGGGTAAATTGCATTTTCTTTGTAAGAAGGTGTTTGACACAGTTCCACACAAGAGATTAGTGCAGAAGCTGGAGGACCAGGCAGGGATAGCAGGGAAGGCACTACAGTTGATCAGAGAATACCTGTCAGGAAGGCAACAGCGGGTCATGGTACTTGCCGAGGGGTCAGAGTGGGCGCCGGTAACGAGCGGGGTGACACAAGGATCAGTCCTAGAACCGGTGCTATTTCTGGTATTTGTGAACGACATGACGGAAGGAATAGACTCCAAAGTGTCCCTATTTCCAGATGATGTGAAGTTGATGAGAAGAATTCAGCCGGACGAAGACCAGGCAGAATTACAAAAGGATCTGGACAGACTGCCAGCCTGGTCCAGAAACTGGATCCTGGAGTTCAACCCCACCAAGTACAAAGTCATGAAGATTGGGGAAGGGCAAACAAGACCGCAGATGGACTACAGTCCAGGGGGCCAGAGTCTACAAATCTCACTCAAGAAAAGGGATCTTGGTGTGAGTATAACACGGGGAACATCTCCTGAGGTGCACAGCAACCAAATAACTGCTGCAGCATTCGAGCGTCTGGAAAACCTAAGAACAGCATTCCGACATCTAAATAAGGAGTCATTCAGTACCCTGTACACTGTGTACGTTAGGCCCATATTGGAATATGCAGCGCCAGTTTGGAACCCTCGCCTAGCCAAGCATGTAAGGAAACTAGAGAAAGTGTAGAGGTTTGCAACAAGACTAGTCCCGGAGCTAAGTGGTATGTCCTACGAGGAGAGGTTGAGGGAAATCGACTTTATGACACTGGAAGACAGGAGAGTTAGAGGGGATATGATAACGAAACCTAAAATACTGAGAGGCATAGAGAAGGTAGACAGAGACAGGATGTTCCAGAGATGGGTCACAGCAACAAGGGGTCACAGTTGGAAGCTGAAGACTCAGATGTACCACAGGGATGTTAGGAAGTATTTCTTCGGCCATAGAGTTGTCAGGAAGTGGAATAGCCTGGGTAGTGATGTAGTGGGGGCAGGTTCCATACATAGCTTTAAGAAGAGGTATGATAAAGCTCAAGGAGCGGGAAGAGTGACAGGGTAGAGGCCAGTTGAAGAGGAGGTGCCAAGAGCAGTGACTCCACCCTCGCAACCACAACTCGGCGAGAACACACACACACACACACACACACACACACACACACACACACACACACACACACACAACACTACATACACACACACACATACACACACACACACACATCACACAACTACACACACACACACACACACACAC
>NC_091303.1:33384207-33391707 GCF_038502225.1 Cherax quadricarinatus | reverse complement strand
ACTTTCATACATTCCCTTCTTTGCCTCCATAGATAACGTTTTTTGACTCCACATATACCTCAACGCACCACTCACCTTTTTTCCCTCATCAATTCTATGATTAACCTCATCCTTCATAAATCCATCCGCCGACACGTCAACTCCCAAGTATCTGAAAACATTCACTTCTTCCATACCCCTCCTCCCCAATTTGATATCCAATTTTTCTTTATCTAAATCATTTGACACCCTCATCACCTTACTCTTTTCTATGTTCACTTTCAACTTTCTACCTTTACACACATTCCCAAACTCATCCACTAACCTTTGCAATTTTTCTTTAGAATCTCCCATAAGCACAGTATCATCAGCAAAAAGTAACTGTGTCAATTCCCATTTTGAATTTGATTCCCCATAATTTAATCCCACCCCTCTCCCAAACACCCTAGCATTTACTTCCTTAACAACCCCATCTATAAATATATTAAACAACCATGGTGACATTACACATCCCTGTCTAAGACCTACTTTTACCGGGAAATAGTCTCCCTCTCTTCTACACACCCTAACCTGAGCCTCACTATCTTCATAAAAACTCTTTACAGCATTTAATAACTTACCACCTATTCCATATACTTGCAACATCTGCCACATTGCTCCTCTATCCACTCTATCATATGCCTTTTCTAAATCCATAAATGCAATAAAAACTTCCCTACCTTTATCTAAATACTGTTCACATATATGCTTCAATGTAAACACTTGATCTACACATCCCCTACCCACTCTGAAACCTCCTTGCTCATCCGCAATCCTACATTCTGTCTTACCTCTAATTCTTTCAATTATAACCCTACCGTACACTTTTCCTGGTATACTCAGTAAGCTTATTCCTCTATAATTTTTACAGTCTCTTTTGTCCCCTTTCCCTTTATATAAAGGGACTATACATGCTCTCCGCCAATCCCTAGGTACCTTCCCCTCTTTCATACATTTATTGAACAAAAGTACCAACCACTCCAACACTATATCCCCCCCTGCTTTTAACATTTCTGTCATGATCCCATCAGTACCAGCTGCTTTACCCCCTTTCATTTTACGTAATGCCTCACGTACCTCCCCCACACTTACATTCTGCTCTTCTTCACTCCTAAAAGATGGTATACCTCCCTGACCAGTGCATGAAATTACTGCCTCTGTTTCTTCCTTAACATTTAAAAGTTCCTCAAAATATTCTCGCCATCTACCTAATACCTCCATCTCCCCATCTACTAACTCCCCTACTCTGTTTTTAACTGACAAATCCATATTTTCCCTTGGCTTTCTTAACTTGTTTAACTCACTCCAAAATTTTTTCTTATTTTCATTAAAATTTCTTGACAGTGCCTCTCCCACTCTATCATCTGCTCTCCTTTTGCACTCTCTCACCACTCTCTTTACCTTTCTTTTACTCTCCATATATTCTGCTCTTCTTATAACACTTCTGCTTTGTAAAAACCTCTCATAAGCTACCTTTTTCTCTTTTATCACACCCTTTACTTCATCATTCCACCAATCACTCCTCTTTCCTCCTGCACCCACCCTCCTATAACCACAAACTTCTGCCCCACATTCTAATACTGCATTTTTAAAACTATTCCAACCCTCTTCAACCCCCCCATTACTCATCTTTGCACTATCCCACCTTTCTGCCAATAGTCGCTTATATCTCGCCCGAACTTCCTCCTCCCTTAGTTTATACACTTTCACCTCCCTCTTACTTGTTGTTGCCACCTTCCTCTTTTCCCATCTACCTCTTACTCTAACTGTAGCTACAACTAAATAATGATCCGATATATCAGTTGCCCCTCTATAAACATGTACATCCTGGAGCCTACCCATCAACCTTTTATCCACCAATACATAATCTAATAAACTACTTTCATTACGTGCTACATCATACCTTGTATATTTATTTATCCTCTTTTTCATAAAATATGTATTACTTATTACCAAATTTCTTTCTACACATAGCTCAATTAAAGGCTCCCCATTTACATTTACCCCTGGCACCCCAAATTTACCTACTACTCCCTCCATAACATTTTTACCCACTTTAGCATTGAAATCCCCAACCACCATTACTCTCACACTTGATTCAAAACTCCCCACGCATTCACTCAACATTTCCCAAAATCTCTCTCTCTCCTCTACACTTCTCTCTTCTCCAGGTGCATACACGCTTATTATAACCCACTTTTCACATCCAATCTTTATTTTACTCCACATAATCCTTGAATTAATACATTTATAGTCCCTCTTTTCCTGCCATAGCTTATCCTTCAACATTATTGCTACTCCTTCTTTAGCTCTAACTCTATTTGAAACCCCTGACCTAATCCCATTTATTCCTCTCCACTGAAACTCTCCCACCCCCTTCAGCTTTGTTTCACTTAAAGCCAGGACATCCAGCTTCTTCTCATTCATAACATCCACAATCATCTCTTTCTTATCATCTGCACAACATCCACGCACATTCAGACTTCCCACTTTGACAATTTTCTTCTTCTTATTCTTTTTAGTAATCTTTACAGGAAAAGGGGTTACTAGCCCATTGTTCCCGGCATTTTAGTTGACTTTTACAACACGCATGGCTTACGGAGGAAAGATTCTTATTCCACTTCCCCATGGATATAAAAGGAAAATTAATAAGACCAAGAACTATTAAGATAAAATCAAAGAAAACTCAGATGAGTGTGTATGAATAAATGTGTATATGTATGTGTAGTGTGACCTAAGTGTAAGTAGAAGTAGCAAGACGTACCTGTAATCTTGCATATTTATGAGACAGACAAAAGACATCAGCAATCCTACCATCATGTAAAACAATTACAGGCTTTCGTTTTACACTCACTTGGCAGGACGGTAGTACCTCCCTGGGTGGTTGCTGTCTACCAACCTACTACCTACTATATATTTATATATATATATATATATATATAATATATATATATATATATATAAATATATATATATATATATATATATATATATATATATATATATATATATATATATATATATACTGATCTCTGGCTGAAGGAGACACGGACCTACGAACCTTGGAACAAGGTACGCATTGCTTTACCAATCTACCCACACTGGACCAATACCTTGGAGTCCAGTTTGCGCTAGACTTTGATCCAAGGCAGCCAGCTTTCAGGGAGAAGGCTTACAGCTTTTCATCTCATCATTGTGTATATATCGCCTGCTCTTGCGAATTCCTTGCATTGTTAATATCTCTAGTAAGGCTGATGCATGCAGGGGATGAGATGAAAAGCTGTAAGCCTTCTCCCTGAAAGCTGGCTGCTTTGGATCAAAGTCTAGCGCAAGCTGGACTCCAAGGTATTGGTCCAGTGTGGGTAGATTGGTAAAGCACTGCGTACCTTGTTCCAAGTTTCGTAGGTTCGAGTCTCCTTTAGCCAGAGATGTGTTTGTGAATATTTCGCCTGCTCTTGCGAATTCCTTGCATATATATATATATATATATATATATATATATATATATATATATATATATATATATATATATATATATATATATATATATATATATATATATATATATAAATATATATATATATATATATATATATATATATATATATATATATATATATATATATATATATATATATATATATACATATATATATATATATATATCTTTCTTTCAACGCACCAGCCGTATCCCACTGAGGAGGGGCGGCCCAAAAGGAAAAATGAAAGTTTCTCCTTTTAAATTTAGTAATATATACAGGAGAAGGGGTTACTAGCACATTGCACCCGGCTTCTCAGTCGCCTCTTACGACACGCATGGCTTACGGAGGAAGAATTCTGTTTCACTTCCCCATGGAGGTAAGAGGAAATAAACAAGAAAAAGAACTAATAAGAAAAATAGAAGAAAATCCACAGGGGTGTGTGTATATATATGCTTGTACATGTACGTGTAGTGTGACCTAAGTGTAAGTAGAACAGCAAGACGTACCTGAAATCTTGCATGTTTATGAGACAGAAAAACGACACCAGCAATCCTACCTTCATGTAAAACAATTACAGGTCTCCGTTTTACACTCACTTGGCAGGACGTTAGTACCTTCCTGGGCGGTTGCTGTCTACCAACCTACTACCTATAATATATATATATATATATATATATATATATATATATATATATATATATTATATATATATATATATATATATATATATATATATATATATATTTATTTTTTTTATTATCACACCGGCCGATTCCCACCAAGGCAGGGTGGCCCGAAAAAGAAAAACTTTCACCATCATTCACTCCATCACTGTCTTGCCAGAAGGGTGCTTTACACTACAGTTTTTAAACTGCAACATTAACACCCCTCCTTCAGAGTGCAGGCACTGTACTTCCCATCTCCAGGACTCAAGTCCGGCCTGCCGGTTTCCCTGAATCCCTTCATAAATGTTACTTTGCTCACACTCCAACAGCACGTCAAGTATTAAAAACCATTTGTCTCCATTCACTCCTATCAAACACGCTCACGCATGCCTGCTGGAAGTCCAAGCCCCTCGCACACAAAACCTCCTTTATATATAATATATATATATATATATATATATATATATATATATATATATATATATATATATATATATATATATATATATATATATGCATGCAAAACAACCACTGTGAATGAGTAGTGAAATTCCAAGCGCTTTCGTGACTACTCACATTGTCAAGGAACCTTGACCATGTGAGTAGTCACGAAAGCGCTTGGAATTTCACTACTCTTTTACAGTGGTTGTTTTGCACATTTTAAAAATCACCTGTTTACTGTGATCTTATTGCATATATATATATATATATATATATATATATATATATATATATATATATATATATATATATATATATATATATATATATATATATATATATATATATATACATATATATATATATATATATATATATATATATATATATATATATATATATATATATATATATATATATATATGTATATATATATATATATATATATATATATATATATATATATATATATATATATATATATATATATATATATATGTGTGTGTGTGTGTGTGTGTGTGTGTGTGTGTGTGTGTGTGTGTGTGTGTGTGTGTGTGTGCACAGAAACAAATAGGAGGAAAGGATGCTGCTGCTTTAGGCCTTTGACACTATGACTGCAAACCTCTCCTTCAGGAAAAAGGCAGTGAAAAGAACAGAATTTAGGAGAACACAGAGAGGTGTTTCCTCAGAGACTGGCCAGGCAGGAAAGATCCCAACCAGCAACAACTTTAATTGCCAGATGTCATGGAAAGTGTTTTTAAGTAAAGATGATAACAACAGCGAAGCCCAGAAGCCCTGCAAAGATGGTTGTTAACAGTAACATATTCCTTTAAACCTCTCTGTAATCGTCAAAGGGGCATTAAATTTAAATGTCCTGTCATTTTTAGAAAAAGGGCACTAAAGAGTTTTATCATACCTCAGACAGCTTGCGATTACAACTGTGTTCTGGGATTCTTTCATTGTTGTTTTGTAACTACTTATGCTAATACATCAGTTACAATTGACTTGTTTTCCCCTTATCAAGTGCTTATCCTAGTAGTTACAAAAAAATTTGATCAATGACCTTAAGACGATTTTGTCATGTCTCAGACATGTTGTCATGTCTCAGACAAAATTACATAACTACCTCCTGTGTTTTGGGAATTTTGTATTGTTCATGTACACCAACTTAATTAAGCTCATATGTCCGCCTCTACTGACTTGCCATCGCTTTCCCAATTAACTGCTCTAGAAACTGCAAAATTTTTAATCTGAAGAAGCATTTGCAATTGCATTGCGAAAGACCAAGAGCAACAACCTCTTTTTCTTCTGGGTTCTGTTCAGTATCGGCTGCTTATTTGTGAGTTGCAATCAATATGTATATATATATATATATATATATATATATATATATATATATATATATATATATATATATATATATAAATATATATATATATATATATATATATATATATATATATATATATATTTATATATATATATATATATATGTATATATATATATATATATATATATATATATAAATATATATATATATATATATATATATATATATATATGTATATATATATATATATATATATATATATATACATATATATATATATATATATATATATATATATATATATATATATATATATATATATATATATATATATATATATATATATATATGTAAATATATATGTATATATGCATACACACACACACACACACACACAAACGCAAACACAGAGAACTGGCAGGGAAGCCAGTTAATGAGATGATGGAATATGTAGCAACAAAATGCAAGGAGGCTGAGGAGAGGTTTGTACCCAAGGGTAACAGGAGTAATGAAAAAGCCAGGATGAGCCCATGGTTTACCCAAAGGTGCAGGGAGGCAAAAACCAAGTGTGCTAGGGAATGGAAGAAATATAGAAGGCAAAGGACCCAGGAGAATAAGGAGAACAGTCGTAGAGCCAGAAACGAATATGCACAGATAAGAAGGGAGGCCCAAAGACAATATGAAAATGACATAGCAGCGAAAGCCAAATCTGACCCGAAACTGTTGTACAGCCACATCAGGAGGAAAACAACAGTCAAGGACCAGGTAATCAGGCTAAGGAAGGAAGGAGGAGAGACAACAGGAAATGACCGTGAAGTATGTGAAGAACTCAACAAGAGATTCAAAGAAGTGTTCACAGAGGAGACAGAAGGGACTCCAGAAAGACGGAGAGGTGGGGCACACCACCAAGTGCTGGACACAGTGCACACAACCGAGGAAGAAGTGAAGAGGCTTCTGAGTGAGCTAGATACCTCAAAGGCAATGGGGCCAGATAACATCTCCCCATGGGTATTGAGAGAGGGAGCAGAGGCGCTATGTGTACCCCTAACAACAATATTCAATACATCTATCGAAACAGGGAGATTGCCTGAGGCATGGAAGACAGCAAATGTAGTCCCAATCTTTAAAAAAGGAGACAGACATGAAGCATTAAACTACACACACACACACTCACAACACACACACACACACACAACACACACAAGACACACACGACACACACACACACACACACACACACACAGTGTTGGAAAGGAAACTGAAGGTATGGTACACAAACGCTGATGGAATAACAAATAAGTGGGAGGAGTGTCATGAAAGTGTCAAAGAAGTATCACCGGACATCATAGCTCTCACAGAAACCAAGCTTACAGGTATGATAACAGATGCCATCTTTCCAATGTGATACCAAATCCTGAGGAAAGAGAGAGAGAACAGGAGGGGTGGAGGAGTGGCATTGCTGATCAAAAATCGCTGGAATTTTCATGAGCTGGAAAGAGGAGACAGCGGAGAAGAAAGTGATTACGTAACGGAAATGCTTCACTCTGGAGGTCCCAAGGTGGT
>NC_091303.1:33306707-33379207 GCF_038502225.1 Cherax quadricarinatus | reverse complement strand
GTTACTTCAGTATGGTACTTCAGTACGGTACTTCAGTATGGTACTTCGGTATGTTACTTCAGTATGTTACTTCAGTACGGTACTTCAGTATGGTACTTCAGATATGTTACTTCAGTATGGTACTTCAGTACGGTACTTCAGTATGGTACTTCGGTATGTTACTTCAGTATGTTACTTCAGTATGGTACTTCAGTATGTTACTTCAGTATGTTACTTCAGTATGGTACTTCAGTATGTTACTTCAGTATGGTACTTCAGTATGTTACTTCAGTATGTTACTTCAGTATGGTACTTCAGTATGTTACTTCAGTATGGTACTTCAGTATGGTACTTCAGTATGTTACTTCAGTATGTTACTTCAGTATGTTACTTCAGTATGTTACTTCAGTATGTTACTTCAGTATGGTACTTCAGTATGGTACTTCAGTATGTTACTTCAGTATGTTACTTCAGTATGTTACTTCAGTATGGTACTTCAGTATGTTACTTCAGTATGTTACTTCAGTATGGTACTTAAGTATGTTACTTCAGTATGTTACTTCAGTATGTTACTTCAGTATGTTACTTCAGTATGGTACTTCAGTATGGTACTTCAGTATGTTACTTCAGTATGGTACTTCAGTATGTTACTTCAGTATGTTACTTCAGTATGGTACTTCAGTATGGTACTTCAGTATGTTACTTCAGTATGGTACTTCAGTATGGTACTTCAGATATGTTACTTCAGTATGGTACTTCAGATATGTTACTTCAGTATGGTACTTCAGTATGGTACTTCAGTATGGTACTTCAGTATGGTACTTCAGTATGGTACTTCAGATATGTTACTTCAGTATGGTACTTCAGTATGGTACTTCAGTATGGTACTTCAGTATGGTACTTCAGATATGTTACTTCAGATATGTTACTTCAGTATGGAACTTCAGATATGTTACTTCAGTATGGTACTTCAGATATGTTACTTCAGTATGGTACTTCAAATATGTTACTTCAGTATGGTACTTCAGTATGTTACTTCAGTATGGTACTTCAGATATGTTACTTCAGTATGGTACTTCAGTATGTTACTTCAGTATGGTACTTCAGATATGTTACTTCAGTATGGTACTTCAGATATGTTACTTCAGTATGGTACTTCAGATATGTTACTTCAGTATGGTACTTCAGTATGTTACTTCAGTATGGTACTTCAGATATGTTACTTCAGTATGGTACTTCAGATATGTTACTTCAGTATGGTACTTCAGATATGTTACTTCAGTATGGTACTTCAGATATGTTACTTCAGTATGGAACTTCAGATATGTTACTTCAGTATGGTACTTCAGATATGTTACTTCAGTATGGTACTTCAGTATGTTACTTCAGTATGGTACTTCAGATATGTTACTTCAGTATGGAACTTCAGATATGTTACTTCAGTATGGTACTTCAGATATGTTACTTCAGTATGGTACTTCAGATATGTTACTTCAGTATGGTACTTCAGATATGTTACTTCAGTATGGTACTTCAGATATGTTACTTCAGTATGGTACTTCAGATATGTTACTTCAGTATGGTACTTCAGTATGTTACTTCAGTATGGTACTTCAGATATGTTACTTCAGTATGGTACTTCAGATATGTTACTTCAGTATGGTACTTCAGATATGTTACTTCAGTATGGAACTTCAGATATGTTACTTCAGTATCGTACTTCAGATATGTTACTTCAGTATGGTACTTCAGATATGTTACTTCAGTATGGTACTTCAGATATGTTACTTCAGTATGGTACTTCAGATATGTTACTTCAGTATGGTACTTCAGATATGTTACTTCAGTATGGTACTTCAGATATGTTACTTCAGTATGGTACTTCAGATATGTTACTTCAGTATGGAACTTCAGATATGTTACTTCAGTATCGTACTTCAGATATGTTACTTCAGTATGGTACTTCAGATATGTTACTTCAGTATGGTACTTCAGATATGTTACTTCAGTATGGTACTTCAGATATGTTACTTCAGTATGGTACTTCAGATATGTTACTTCAGTATGGTACTTCAGATATGTTACTTCAGTATGGTACTTCAGATATGTTACTTCAGTATGGTACTTCAGATATGTTACTTCAGTATGGTACTTCAGATATGTTACTTCAGTATGGTACTTCAGATATGTTACTTCAGTATGGTACTTCAGATATGTTACTTCAGTATGGTACTTCAGATATGTTACTTCAATATGGTACTTCAGATATGTTACTTCAGTATGGTACTTCAGATATGTTACTTCAGTATGGTACTTCAGATATGTTACTTCAGTATGGTACTTCAAATATATTCAATATGGTACTTCAAATATATTCAATATTTGTAGATGAATGGTTCAGAGAACCGACATGTTGATAAATTAGACACATGTGCAACTCTTGGGTATCTTTATTGAGGAAACGTTTCGCCACACAGTGGCTTCATCAGTCCATACGTAGGAGAAACTTGAAGAACAGGAGTAGAATGAGGTAATCAGTCCCTCAACCTGGAGTCGATGTGTTCAGTCCATCAATCTTGAATAGAATACGGCATATCAGCGGAGAAGTAGCTTATAAACCGTATGGCAAGAGAGGTGCAGCAGTCATAGGTCGTGTCACATTTGTTCAATGTGGAAGTAGGTCGTGCCCAAGAATTAGGCAAGAGAAGAATTCCTAAGTATTAAGATCCCAAGAAGTTGCAGTGTCTGACAGATTTGTAGATGAATGGTTCAGAGAACCGACATGTTGATAAATTAGACACATGTGCATCTGTGGATAATAAAGACAGTGCTCTGGTTATTACATCTGCATGCTTTTTTTGTGCTTGTTCAGTGTCATGGGTTAATTCTTTCCAGTTTCTTTCGCTTACCTTCTTTCTCAGTGTCCACGTTGGATTGTGTTGACTCCAACGGTAATTATTGGAGAAGTAGTGGGTCGTTTCCTGGTCAGGTCCCTGATGTATATAGTGGCTGTAGAAAACAAATTAATGTTGCTCATAGCGACTGCCAGGAGTGTTTTATCAGCCACATCACTAGATGAAAGTAATAAGTACTTCATAGAGGCCCTTATAGTAGGAGTGGCGTGTAAGATAGAATGGGACCTGTGTCTTCTGTCGTAAATTTATTCTTCTTGTTTCATCCAGTCCATCTTACACTCACAATGTTTTTGGTTAGTATTGATAGAAATTAATAAAATAATTAAATTCTGAGCTTTTTAGGTTGGGTTCAGTGTGAATTACCACTAAAATTCATGCCATAAAATTAAACTGCAAAATCAACTATAAAAATAAGCACAGTACACCGACTTCCTTTGTCTTCATTTTGGACATAGCGTTCCTTAATGATTCATCAATGACACATAAAAGAAATTCGTCTGCAATTAATCTCAGGTTCATTTTTTTTTCTAGACTGTGTTTGAGAGCTCTTTTTAAGACTGCCACAGTCAGATCAGCTAGGAAACACATACACCATCCCGTGTTTGTCTTCTAGTGTATATGTTGAGAGTTCACATACACACACACTCATATATATATATATATATATATATATATATATATATATATATATATATATATATATATATATATATGTCGTGCCGAATAGGCAGAACTTGCGATCTTGGCTTAAATAGCAACGCTCATCTTGCCATATAGGACAAGCGAAAATTTGTGTATGCAATAATTTCGCCAAAATCATTCTGAACCTAACGAAAAATATATATTTCACTGTGTTTGTTTAGCATTAAATTATTGTAAACAAATCTAAAATATATTTAGTTGGGTTAGGCTAAAATAAATTTTTCTTGTTATAATAAGGTTAGGTAAGTTTTCTAAGTTCCTTTTGGTGCAAAATTATAAATTTTTACATCAACATTTTCCCTCTGAATAGCCATGCTGAGGCGCTGGAACATGAAAGTGGCTGCCCTTGGGTCCCTGGTGGTGTCGATGTGTCTGGAACCTAATTCTTTAAGGAAACGTGTGGCATTTTTTAACCATGATCCCTAGGTCTCTGATCCCATTGGGACAAATTGATACTGTTGGCTTATGTCCCTGTACTTGCTGATCTTGTACTCCTCCGTATGGTCAGCAGCTCCTCCCTTTCACCCAACTCTGTGATGGATATAAGTGACACCCAGTGTGGACACACAGGTATAGTCCCATGATAAGAGCCTGCCATTCTTCCAGGGATAGATGGTGATCCCTTCGGGGCGGTTTGCTGGGTTGAGGGTGTTGTTGGCTGCTAGTGATAGGGTCTCCCTCTCGGCTGGGCATCCAGCTGTAGCAAGGGCTCTCTTTATGATGTTGACCTCATTGTGTCTTGCATGCCAGCCTTTGGTTTTGGAACAGTTAAGACAATGTAGACCGTATTGGTCTGTTTGCGCTTCACAGCAAATACACGTATATTCTGTGTGAATTGGGGCAGCAAGGCGCAGAGCCACTGCAATACGGAGGGTTTTAGGGTCGAGTCGCATTCCCATTGCCCATATACGAACTGTTTGGAGGAAGTCCCCAGAGTGATGTGCGCTCACAGCCTGGAGACGGGCAGTCTCCCTATCTGATGTTGCAGCCCTGAGCATGTTGGCAAGCACCTTTTCAACAATCGGGCCATTCCAGCTTGACTGTTTGTGAGCCAGTGCTGCGCTAGGGTTTGGTGCTGGAGCAGCAAGAACTCCCATTCAGTGATGGCACTGGCATAGCTAGGGTCCTGTATTTCTGCTGAGTCACTGAGATTATCAGGAAGAATTTGTCTTATCAACTCGTTTGATGCTATGGAAGAGGATAGGAAAGCTGGTAGAGCAATCTGGGAGGATCTGTGTTCTCCCAGCCCCCCAAGCCCTACCGGAAGTGAGGCTTGCAATCACTGTCCATCTTCAAGGGAAATATTCAATACACTCTCTGGCATGGTCTTGAGGAGAGAGTCATATTGCTTGAGTTTTGGACTGCTGAAAGCTGGGGAGCATCTCAGAAAGTAGGTAAGTTTTGGGATTGACAGGCACCTGGTGAGTAAGTAGAAGGCATCATGTGTGCCAATATCTTTCATTCTGCTTTCCATCGTCCAGAGGTCTGAGACTTTTTTTTCTAGGATCAGATCGATGGCATTGGACCCAAGAGGAGCACCGAGGAGAGTGGTATTGGCTGGATCAATGGCTCGTGCTCCTGGTAAAACGGCACTAATATTCTAGATCATCTGAAGATTGGTAGAAACTCTTTCACATTTGGCGGGGTTTAAAGATAGCCCAGGCTTTCTCCCATGTCTTTAATTTTACTGATGTCCTCTAGGAGAGATTCTGTTGTGCCAGCTAAGGTACCGTCGTCCAGGAACCAGATACTGAGATCACTGGAGAGTGCTTCTGTGACTTCTTTGATGACCAAACAGAATAGAAAGGGGGCGAGAGGGTCCCCCTATTGCACGCCCTCACAAACACGATTCTATGAAAGGATAAAGGGAAGGAAAGTTTCTGTAAACTGCTTGGAGACCAGTATCCCTTCTGAATGAGTTGAAATCGTTGGCAAAATACATATATATATATATATATATATATATATATATATATATATATATATATATATATATATATATATATATATATATATATATATATATATATATATATATATATATATATATATATATATATATATATATATATATATATATATATATGTATGTATATAGGTAAAACTTGCGATTTTGGCCTAAATAACAACGCTTTCTTGCCGAATAAGAAAAGCGAAAATTTATGTGTGCAATAATTTCGCAAAAATCATTCTGAACCTAACGAAAAATATATATTTCATTGTGTTTGTTTATTATTAAACTATTGTAAACTTATCTAAAATATTTTTAGTTGGATTAGGCTAGAATAAATTGCCCTTGTTATAATAACGTTAGGTAATTTTCTAAAGTTCTTTTGGTACAAAATTATAATTTTTTACATTAACATAAATGAATAAAAATATATTTTAATCATATAACAGAAAATTTTAGAAAGGACTAAATTTTCAATGTTTTCTTGCTAATTGACCTGTTTTTAATTATTTGACACGACAATATATGTATGTATATATATATATATATATATATATATATATATATATATATATATATATATATATATATATATATATATATATATATATATATGAACATGCAAGGTTTCAGGTACATCTTGCTACTTCTACTTACACTTAGGTCACACCACACATACATGTACAAGCATATATATACACACGCCTCTGGGTTTTCTTCTGTTTTCTTACTAGTTCTTGTTCTTGTTTATTTCCTCTTATCTCCATGAGGAAGTGGATCAAAATTCTTCCTCCGTAAGCATGTTGTAAGAGGCGACTAAAATGCCAGGAGCAAGGGGCTAGTAACCCCTTTGCCTGTATAAATTACTAAATTTAAAAAGAGAAACTTTCTTTTTTCTTTTTGGGCCACCCTGCCTCGGTGGGATACGGTCAGTTTGTTGAATATATATATATATATATATATATATATATATTTATATATATATATTTATATGCATATATATATTTATATATATATATATATTTATATGTATATATATATATTTATATGTATATATATATATATATATATATATATATATATATATATATATATGTATGTATGTATATATATATATATCGTGCCGAATAGGTAAAACTGGCCAATTAGCAAGAACTCATTTAAAATTAAGTCCTTTCGAAAATTTTCTCTTATACGTTTACAGATATATTTTTTTCATTAATGTTAATGTAAAAATTTATAATTTTGCACTAAAAGAATCTTAGAAAACTTACCTAACCTTATTATAACAAGAGTAATTTATTTTAGCCTAACCCAACTAAATATATTTTAGATTTGTTTACAATAATTTAATACTAAACAAACACAGTGAAATATTTTTTTCGTTAGGTTCAGAATGATTTTGGCGAAATTATTTCATACACAAATTTTCGCTTGTCCTATATGGCAAGATGAGTGTTGCTTTTTAAGCCAAGATGGCAAGTTCTGCCCATTCGGCACGACATATATATATATATATATATATATATATATATATATATATATATATATATATATATATATATATATATATATGTATATATATATATATATATATATATATATATATATATATATATATATATATATATATATATATATATATATATACATATATATATATATATATATACATATATATATATATATATATATATATATATATATATATATATATATATATATATATATATATATATATATATATATATATATATATATATATATATATATATTGTGCGGCTATACAAAGGTAGTAGGTTAAGTGAAATAAAACAGTATATTGTTCATTACTGTCTCCATGATGCTCTCTCTCTCTCTCTCTCTCTCTCTCTCTCCCTCCCTTATTCATTTATTCATTTTTTCTTCCTTCACATGCTCATCATTCTTATATCACACCCTCCTTTACTTTCCTTTTCCTTACATCTCTCTCTCTCATTTCTCGTCCATTCTTCCTAGCTCGACCTCCTCCCCTCTCTTGACCCACTCACCTCCTCCTCATCCTCACTCACCCCACTAAGAGCCCTCTCAGCTGACCCTTCAAGAACTCTCTCTCTCTCTTTCTCTCTCTCTCTCTCTCTCTCTCTCTCTCTCTCTCTCTCTCTCTCTCTCTCTCTCTCTCTCTCTTTCACACACACTCACACACAGTCATCAAGTGCCTTAAGTTATATCATCTGTGGTAGAACAAAGTACAGAGGTTATAGGTAAACAAGACTTATGAAGATGTGTTACTACATATTTATTAAAAGACTTTTTCTCCATCCCCTTTACTGAACCTACAAATCTGTGACAAGTATCTGTAACATCAATTTATCTTCAAGTTAAACAATTCTGGAATTTAATTTATACCTCTTTTTAAATTTTACTCTTATGAGTTCTTAAGGTTCTCTTTGGCCAAGGACTGAATGAATTGGAGTCTTACCTTAAGATTTTCGACTAAGTCGCTTTTAAATTTTATCTTTTAGCCCGGCTTCCTTGAGTACTGTCACTGGACCTAACAATGTGTGGCTAATGGTAAACTTGAACGAACTAAATACAAGAGCTTGAATAAAAAGCAGCAGAAGCAGACTCTCTTTCCATACATTTTAACATCTGATGGATTTTCTTTTTAGTGCACCCAGTGAATGAAAATGCTTGTTGCTGGTCGAATTGTTTCGTTACTGTTACGTGTTTGGTAATGCCTCTAGCATGGCTCAGGCGCTTTGTAGGTTCTCTGTTGACCTTTGAATCCAAGTTTTTGATTATTCTTTCAAAATAAAAAAACCACTAGAGTACACACAATTATTCTGTTTATAGTCCATGGTGAATTTTAATAAAGTTTCACGGTGTTGATGTTGTTCAGAGGTACAGTTGTGACAAGACGTCATTCACTTTGCGTAGTCATGTTATCTCTCTGGGGATGTTCTATACAACATTATTCTTTCCTCTTCCTCGTGTTATGTATACAAGCATTATTGTACCAGGTTGTGTTCATGGTCATTCCGTATGACTTCCCATACACAGAGCGGGACATTTCGTCAAGCTTATCCTGGAAGAGGAACTCAGTAATTCTCTACACTTTTTTTTATTTTCTTTCCAGTATTACCAAAAGTTGGACTTTAAAAACCTAGAGAAAACCTACGAAGAATGACGATCTACTACACTTCTTGTCACATCATGACGCATGTGCTAGGAGAGGAGTCATCATATATTTATATTCGAGAGTTTTTGGAATCTTAAGTCCTATCTTCTTCGACGAAGAATACACTTACATATAAGACTTTTACCAAGCGACAGTACCAAGCACATTTAATCAACAATTGAAGAGCAAAATCTATTAGAATATTCCACACCACCATTACTTTGTTCTCCAGTTGCACAAGATTCTGAGAACTCCTACAACTTTATCGCTAAAAGTGAGATCTATACAACCAGCATAACTTCCAAGGCAATTAAGAACATATTAACTAAAAAATAATGCGTAACTTAGTTCATCACCGGTATTTACACCATCTTGCAATAAGCTATACGTGATAAAGGGGAGGGAACATCTAGAAGCCTTAATGATTACTAATGGGACGGCTTAAACAGCACATGCATCATACATCACATCAACGATATAACTCTACGAAATACTAGGCCTGTCATCAAAGAATCAGTCCTACATTGCAGACGAAAAAAAATTTAATTTTTAAAGCGATGGTTTAGCAAGCCAGCAGAAGGCCTCGGTTATATGACTAAAATTTCAAGTGGCTCCAATTGTACAGTTCCCCGAAGAATCTTTCTTGACCTAACCCAGCTATTTAGACTGCTCTCTTCTCTACTACCAATACCATCGCTGAAAACACATCTAATGGGATTTCTGTTGTTTCTTGGAAACCGTCCGTTCTCTCTGGAAAGGTAGCACAATTGAGGCTTCATCTGGGGTTCCGTTGAACGTTCATTCCCCTCGGGAGGTGGCAAATGAAAAGCGTAGGTACATCTTCATTTTTTGTTGGATTTACATTGTCAAAAACCACAATGAATTGGTAGCATCATCGAGAAAAGAATGAATAATATTTCCTACAATTGTTGGAGCAGAGCAGCTCTAGTGGGAGGCAGTTAGTGGGGTCCATTTCCACCTAAGGATAAATAGGGAAATGATCACACATCACAATATCAAGCTCCTGCGAAACACCTTGCAACAGCAAGTTGTAGTGTAACACAAGACTAAATCCCTGGTTTAACTCTTACTGCGACCCCTGAATGGGGCTTAATGTATATTCAGTGTATATAATATACATTATCTTTCTTATAGTTTTATATTGCTGATATTTTCAATATTAGCTAAATTGAAAGTATCATGCTTTATATTATTATTTGACTTAGCTTATATTGTTAGGTAGGATGTAACATTTACAGTTCTGTTCTCATTATTCGAGAGTGTTGAGTAGCTGCCCGTGAGTTGGCAAACTATCTTGCTTAACTGCCAACTCGCTTGTTTAATTACCGGCACCTTGCTGGAGTAGCCGGGCGAGTCATGTGAGCAGTCGCGTGATCGCACCTGAGTGGGGGGCCGTCTTGCCTTCCTCCCCCCCTCTCTCTCTCTCTCTGTCTCTCTCTCTCTCTCTCTCTCTCTCTCTCTCTCTCTCTCTCTCTCTCTCTCTCTCTCTCTCTCTCTCTCTCTCTGTTCTGGTCTGACCAACACCTCCCTCTCTTTTCTCTGGTTGTATTCGTTGTTTAGACTCTGTTTTGGTAGAGTATCTTTTCGGTAGTGAGACGAAACATACTTCTCGCAGCTCTGTGTTACTCTGTTCACAGAGCATAGCCTAGACTTAGTGATTTTCGACATTTTACTGAGGTTGTGTGTCGTTCTGACACACTGAGTTAAGCCCAGGTCCTGAGCTTTAGCTTCTGACCCAATTTGTTATGGTATCTGCGCATTATCGTAGTCGGGGATGTGGTTATGCTGAGCTTGTAGAGGATCTGTATAAGGTCCCCAGTTAAGGTCGTTATTTTGTCTCCTTGTTCCTGACTCCGTGCTGCTCCTGTCTGTGACTTGACTGCTGTTGGCGAATGGTCGCCATGCTGTTCAAGCAAGCTGTTCTGATTGCCAGTTTGGTCAGGAAGATAATTTGAGGACGTTTAGTCAGTCACTGATTAAGTCGAGTCTTGAGACATAGCGGACTACTTGGAGCACAAACACACACATTCACACACACTCACTTGTATATATTAATATTATGTTTATAATTGTTGACAATGTACCAGACGGTGCTTAAAGAGCCATACAGATATCAAATGTGACTTCAGCATTATTAAACAGTATAACTTACTTTTGCAATACGAGAGAAGTGTAGGAACTTGTATCCTATATTATATAAATTCATTTGCGTTGATATTGTCCACCTAGACAACTTTAACTTTGCTGCTAATCATATCTTAATTTTAATTTCTTTAGTTAGTAGCCTACCGGTTGTGATCCTAAAATACTACCTAAAATATGTCTATCGAATAACTGGCTAATTGTTACAAAAACCCAGTAAAAGGCTGAATGCTAGAAGGGCAGACCTTTCTAGTATTCACTGGAGATGATCGCGTTTTGTGTAACAACTCTGTAGGCTCTTGCAATACTTGATAATCAAGGGAGTCTAGAAAACAGCTAGTGTACATTTGATCTATTAACTGATACACCTAGCAACAAACTACACACACGGAATCATTAATGATTCAGGCAATGGTGTCAAAATATGGTGTTTAGGGCATTAAATCATCAATCGATTTCCGAAATAGAAAAACAGCATCTACATGTGTTTAAACTACTGAAAAGGAATAATATTAATATTATGAGATATCACAGTGATGACTACAGTACTATGTACAGGTCAAGGTATGGAGGAACAAAATCAATTATCAATTACTGAAATAGTAAATAACTCGCACATGCGCATGAAATCCTTTAAAAAATAAATGTATTCTGAATCATCAGTGGTGCATACAATTGTATAACATATTTTGAACCATAACAATGACATGTAAAGAGTGTGTAAATTATCTGAGGGATTTAATGCGCACGTGGGAGTTACTTTTCGTTTCAGTGACTGTTGATTTTGTTCTCCATACCATGACCTGTACATAGTACAGCGGTCGTCAGTGTGATATCTCAATATATCATCCCTTATCAGGAGTTTAGGCACATGTATATGCTATTTCCAGCAACCAAATGCACTGTAATATGTTTTCCCATCATTCGCATTTTACGAGCTCTTGGCACACCGTTGTAAGTGCAGAAATTGTGTTTCATTCTGGAAAAAGGTTATTCTTACCTGCTGTACTGTCATGAAGACATGGATTGGATTCTTGACATGCTGGGTCATAGACAGACTTCCGTACACTTCCCAGGTGCACCGCTCCCCGACAGAGCTGGTACAAGGCTTTCTAAATTGATGGAATATTTTCCACGTTCTGTTTTATGAAAAAAATCCTTCATTTCATTAACTGACATTTTCCCTCCGTAAATTTGGACGAAGAGTATTCCCAAGGCTCTGAACCTCCAGTTGTTATGTTGACGTTGACGGGAATGATTGACTCATTACATCAACCACTGCATCTGTGATTTTTATTGAAGATATTTTCCAGGCTTTGGAGCACTTTGTTATAGACTGCTCCTTCAGAATTAATGATGAACAGCATCCGGTTAAGGAGGCGAAGCGCTGCGCTTCGCTCAGGTCATAGCCCACTTGTCAGTTTTCTGACATTAACGATTCTTTGTGTTTTCTTGATCCTATATTTCATGAGACTACATTCTTCAATGAGAGAAATGAACCGTGAAAAGTGATGAACCAGAATGACAGTTACAGTGGCGACGGATATCTTCACCAGTACATACAGTAGGAAGCTCCACAGTCCAGTGCATGTAAGTTCTGGAGGACAGTCCGTGTTTCTTTCTTATGGCTGCACTTATCACCTCTTCTCCCGGACCTCGATGCCCAAATGTCTATCGGTCATAAAGGTTGATGTACAGATCACCTGGGGAATGTAATCGTTGTACAGCATCATTCCAAGAATTTCCATCTTGTTGGTACTGTTGCGGAGAAAATCCAGTCCTATGGATCCCACTTTCAGGCAGTTTCTGTAAAAGATTTTCAGACAAGATTATGATCGACTTTGTCAACTGTAGAAATTAACATTTAAGATTCTAACAAGAACATTGAAGTACGAATGGATTAGTATGATTATAAGACCATCGCAAGGGAGTGTAGTAGATAGTTGCTGTGGCACCATGTGTGTCCTTGAAAAGAATATCCCGTCAACTGTCCCTGAACTACGAGTGGAACACTCAGCAGAATCCTAGACTCTACTGAGTCCCTATCTAAAAAAAAGATCATTAAAAGAGGAAAATAAAAGGGATGTAAAATTACACAAAGGGACACACACTCACAACACACCCTTCTCGGTGTTCCCCTGACCACTAGAACGCTGCAGAGTAGCAAACAGAATAAATAAACTCTCTAACATCTGTATATACAAGCATCTACTTAGAATAACATTATATTTAACATGAGTATCTAGATAAACCCCAGAGCAGATGTACTGTCTGTCCCTAACTCTCCATCAAGAAAGACGTCAGCCACATACATTCTTCCTCTTTCTCAGCCACACTCAAGGTCAGCAAATCTCTGAGATTCACTCACCAAGCAGAAGAATACTAGTGAAATATCACTACCGAGCGACAACTATTATTGCTGGAAGTTAAAGGACTTATGATGACGCATGACTATAATAACACACATAAGCGAATAGACAAAAAGAGTAAAGCCCCAAAAACAGTAATCACAGATACACAGGACTTATTTCTGTCCGGTCATTGTCAGCTTAACTTCGTCCTCGTTCATCTCTGCCACCATCACTCTCACTTACATAATTACATTATTCATAATAACATCCATAATACTTCTATTACTAACACATTGCTTATTATTCATTTATCCTTCAAACTATCATATCTCAACTTCATATATGTAGAAATATAAAAAGTAAATATATTAAACTCTACGCTTATTTATTTTTTAATGTATCTGAAGTTGAGATATGATAGTTTTAAGGGTAAATATTTATAAGCAATGTGTTATAGATAGAAGTATTATAGATATTATTAATTCAGTTATATAAGTGAGAGTGGTGGTGGCAGGGATGAACGTGGACGAAATTAAGCTGACAATGACCGGACAGTAATAAGTCCTGTGTATCTGTGATTACTGTTTTTGTGTTTTACTCTTCTCGTCTATTTGCTAATGTGTAGTGATATATTCATGCGCCATGATACTTTATCTATTTCCACCAATTATACTCATATTAGCTACACAGTAAACGCCGAAATAAGCCTTATAACATTATTATATAAGGCTGACACCTCACATCGCCCCTCCACAAGTCCGTTTCGGGGTTCAGCTCATCGACCTCTTCATGAAGTTTCAAATTGTTCATCGACCCCCAAATATTTCTTATGTGAAAATAATTTAATAAACAGTACTTTAACAGTACTACGAATTATTATAATAATAATAATAATAATAATAATAATAATAATAATAACTACTTAATATAAAAATAGGTATAATTGAAATTATGAAAAGTATAAGATTTAACATGCCCTTTTTAACTGAAACTGTTGATATCATTAACAGGAAAGAAGCATCTGATGATTGTCAACAAGGGCACTGATATTTGGTTGGAGACTGATAGCAAGTCACCACTCTCTTCCAGGTTCAGTCTGTTCCTCTGCTTAGAATTGCGTTTGCATAGCTAAAACAAGCTTTAACCATATAGTTCCATCGACCCTTAGAGGTCAATATTGACCACTTGGGGAACCTTGCTTTAGAGGGATTGGTAATGCGCGGTCACTGGCAGGTGTACTCTAATTACTATAATCACACTTATTATCGTATAACTGAGTGGAAGTAGGTTTCAGTTTCCTGTTCATTGCTGAGTGGTACATTTGTTTAAACAAACAGTCCCCTTTCACTCTAGATATGCCACACAACACATTTTCCTCTACTGTAGCAGGTGTTAGTTGAGTGGAACATGGAAGAGGTGAGTGGAAGGCAAATAATAACTTCACAGCAGTCCAGATATCCCCCACTCAGGCTGACTAGTCTGATACCTATCGTCACTTCCCCGTTTCTTACCTTCAACACTGACTGCAGCACATCATTTCACTTCCTTCACATACACACCTTACATGAAAGATATCACACAGATTAACTAAGGCAATAGGAGTGAAACAGTGTATATGAATAAAATTAACATGCTCTGCTCTAGCTCATAAAGAATGTTTATCCTCTGGATATTTTATATCAAGATTCCTCCATTAATTTTGAATTAGCATTGCATTTGAGCGAGACGGGAATATCACACTATCTTACTACTACACAAATTTGTAAGAATACTATAGAGTACCTGATTTAGTACATAAAATATATCTACCTACCTATATGCTAGTAGCAACTGCAGCCCACACGAGAGCTACTTCACCTAGTGCTTCAGTGACACTTACCTACTTGACAAACTTACACTTAATGAAGAATAAACGTTTCATCAGTTATGAACATATGTGGTGAAGCCCAGGGGTTATTATTAGATATCATGAGCTGATTAGGGAGGTACTGAATGGAGTGAAACATTGGTGCAGGTCTGTTAACCTGGTGAGCTTTCCGGCTCTCTGACAAGTGACGCAACACTTAATATATTTTGGTAGCACAAACCTATGGTACTCGGGGCAAGATAAGTCAGGTTTACCAGGTTTAAACTGTTATCAGGTTTACCAGGGTAAATTGTATTTATGTACATGAATATATCGTTATTTACATAATAACACTATTCAAATTAATAGACTCTGCATTATTCACAGTTAGTGGTCTAATTCCCAGCAAGGTAACGAATACTGCTGAGTGTTATAATCCCCCTTTGTGCAGGACTGACTTTAGGAGGTACTCCAGGATCACGAGATTTTGGTCTGATCTCGCCATTAAACATCAACTCAGTACCTAAATTATCACTCTTCTGAAAATGTGAAGGAGTTATAGCAAAGTCAGCCATCTTAGGCATAGCTCTTGTTACGGCTCTAAGATGAAACTAACTGGTTGTAAACTGTTAGATTCTACAACAAACTTTTCACCAGTTCGCTTTGCTTGTTAATCTGTTGAGGCATAACAAATGTGCTACTTAGCACATTTGTTATGCCTCTCGTAAATTTGTATATAACTATGAATATAATCATGCGAATATTATCTGTTTCCTGTCCCTGCTTTTCATCTGTAAATTTAAAATGAAATATACCCCATTAGTTTTAGACTTAGAGGAAAATTATGAGGTGTAACATGAGTGCCTGTGTCCGGAAAGAGTTCATGTGTTCAGTGTTCCATGAAGAGTTATCAGTTATGAGTCCATGAATAATAGCATGGGGATATTCTTTTAAGAAACGTCAAGGTGAAACTTCATTTAATATTTCATTTAAATATTTTCTTTTCATGTATAGCCATTAACCAAGTTGCTATCAGGTTGTCGTTGATGATAGTGAGTGTTAGACCTACTTCGTTATTCTTCATACTCATCACGTAGACACAGTGTGGATTAAAGTGATGATTATACCCAGTCTGTCTCTGTTCATTGTGATTATCTTTTAAATAATCCTTTGTCAACTTCTAACAAGCTTGACGAAGGGTTAGGACAACAATGTTACTTGTCTTGCAGTTAGAGCTTGTAAGAAAGCAGCAGTTGATGGTTGCAGAATGTTTTCAGAAAAAAAAGAAATGGAGCAGAAAAGGCAGATTAGGTTTTAATAGTAACATTCAAATCAAACCTACTTATCACTGAACTGACAGGTGAACAAATCGGCCTGAAGTAAATTACCACTTTACAATTGACATACAGAAAGTTGCATTTCTGATACCTGTACTTATTAAGGAACGTCCTGAGTCAGTACTGCCAAGGCACTACTGAGCCTCCTTATTGTACTATCACTTGAAGGGAAAGGCACAGATACCTACTATTTCATTATCAAAGGAGCAGTATGTCGACTTTGAGACAGTTGAAAGTTCAGTACTATGAGCGTTTGGACTAATTCGAGAAATATATCCACGTTTCCTTAGGAAACTGATTATATAACGTAAACAAACTTATGTAGCCTGTTCTTATCAGGAGGTGTTAGATTCTACAACAAACTTTTCACCAGTTCGCTTTGCTTGTTAATCTGCTGAGGCATAACAAATGTGCTACTTAGAAACTTAATACATTAGATATAAAAGTATCATCAAGGTAATGTTAAGCACAAGGACAGTTTAGATGCTTCATTTCAAATGATTTTATTTGAGAACTTTTTGATTGCAACTTGGTTAATGGCTATACATGCAAAGAAAATATTTAAATGAAATATTAAATAAACTTTCACCTTGACGTTTCTTAAAAGAATATCCCCATGCTATTATTCATGGACTCATAACGGATAACTCTTCATGGAACACTGAACACATGAACTCTTTCCGGACACAGGCACTCATGTTACACCTCATAATTTTCCTCTAAGTCTAAAACTAATGGGGTGTATTTCATTTTAAATTTACAGAAGAAAAGCAGGGACAAGAAACAGATAATATTCGCATGATTATATACATAATTATATACAAATTTACAAGACGCTGGTAGCCCAGTCATCTGAGATCATCATAAGAGAATAAAATAGTTTGTTATTGTGGAAGCATATGTGTCCTTGCACAGGCTATCCTTTCATATGTCCCTAAACTACGAGTGAAACATCCAGCAGAATCCTAGACTCTACCGAGTCCCTATCTAACCAAGATCATAAAAAAGATTTCGTAAAATTACCCACCGACACATAAAAATAGTCTCACACAACATGCACGTCACAGAGTTTCAGTGATCCACTGAACACCTGAGCACTTAAGAGTAGCAAAAAGAGGATTAAAAAACTTTCAAAAAAATTTGTGCACACAGACTACTACTTAGAAATACACTATACTTAACTAGAAGGAGATAATCCTATGAACAGATGCACGTTCCGTCCCTGACTCTCCAAGGAAGACGTCAGCCCCACATATCCTTCTTGTCTCTCAACCAGTCTGCTGTAAAGCCCTTTTGGCTTAACGCTTCTTTTTGGTTAAAATAATAATAATAATAATCTCAACCAGTCTCTCGTCCAGCAAATCTCAGCGAATTACTCGCCCAGCAGGAGAAGACTAGAACGGAAGAATACTAAAGAAATATCAATACCGAGTGACAATTATGACTGGTGGAAACAGATGACATACTACTGTCACCACACATCAGCGAATAGACGAGAAGAACATAGCACAAAAAATAAGCACAGATACACAAGAATCATACATGTCTGGTCATTGTCAGCTTAACTTCGTACACATTCATTCCTTCTGCCAAAACGCTCACAAAACAGAACACTCTTTAATATTTATAATGCTTATACATATCCCTAACACATTGCTTATAAATATTTATCATGAAATCTGTCATATTTCAACTTAAGATATTAAGAAATGTAAAGAATAAATTATATATAGAGTATAATAAAAACTCATGTTAAAGCTACGAAAAAAACGCTAAAAATAAGTCTTACAACATTATTATATACTAAAGCTGATACCACACAATAATATCAGAGTCAAAGCTGCGCACTTCGTAATATTTAAACACGAAAAAACTTCGTTTTTTGAATACGAGAATCTTCTAGCGTTTAATAATTTTTTTTTCAGAATTAACGTACGCAGAAAAAAGCTGACGTCTTGCAAAGACTTTGATGAAGAAGAAATGGAGTATAAAGGATTACCGGAAGCATTTATTAACGAGGTATTTGATGAGTTGCAGGAGGAAGTTTTGAGTGCAGCAACTATAGTAAAGTTTAATAATAATTACGATGAGAAAGAGAAGTCCCACATATAATTATTAAGGAAATAATTATCTGAATTGTCGCATCTACGCCCCTCTGGCAAGGCAGTGATAGAGTGAATGATGGTCAAAGTGTTTCCTTTTTGGGTAACTCTACCTCAGTGAGGTACGGCCAGTGTGAATAAAAATATATTTAAAATATTAATAAGATGAAGAGAGAGAGAGAGAGAGCGAGAGAGAGAGAGAGAGAGAGAGAGAGAGAGAGAGAGAGAGAGAGAGAGAGAGAGAGAGAGAGAGAGAGAGAGAGAGACAGAGAGAGACAGAGAGAGAGAGAGAGAGAGACAGACAGACAGAGAGACAGAGAGAGAGAGAGAGAGAGAGAGAGAGAGAGAGAGAGAGAATAAATGTGCTATTATAATTTTCAGAATAAATTTTTTACATTAAAAAACATTTACATAGGAATTGTAAGAAAAAGATTAAGATCAGTTAAGAAGATCAGGTAATAACCGTCATTACTTGGGTAATATTACTTGCTTTTATTTACACCAATCTTGTTTACAATTATATAATTTATATTACCAGAAGCAACACGTGTATAAATTTAATATTTCTAATAAATGAAACGATAAATTGAATTTAGATAAAGAGCTCTTGTTCCAAGAAATGTGAGGTACCCTACACTTTCACGGATAAACCTTCATTGTCACAAACGATGCAATATGGAATCAGGTTTAATATTTTCCCCACTGTACCACAGTCTGGTGCTTCAGTGTGTCAGTGGTGACCACTGTACCAGAGTCTGGTGCTTCAGTGTGTCAGTGGTGACCACTGTACCACAGTCTGGTGCTTCAGTGTGTCAGTGGTGACCACTGTACCACAGTCTGGTGCTTCAGTGTGTCAGTGGTGACCACTGTACCACAGTCTGGTGCTTCAGGGTGTCAGTGGTGACCACTGTACCACAGTCTGGTGCTTCAGTGTGTCAGTGGTGACCACTGTACCACAGTCTGGTGCTTCAGTGTGTCAGTGTCAGTGGTGACCACTGTACCAGAGTCTGGTGCTTCAGTGTGTCAGTGGTGACCACTGTACCACAGTCTGGTGCTTCAGGGTGTCAGTGGTGACCACTGTACCAGAGTCTGGTGCTTCAGAGTGTCAGTGGTGACCACTGTACCAGAGTCTGGTGCTTCAGAGTGTCAGTGGTGACCACTGTACCAGAGTCTGGTGCTTCAGGGTGTCAGTGGTGACCACTGTACCAGAGTCTGGTGCTTCAGAGTGTCAGTGGTGACCACTGTACCAGAGTCTGGTGCTTCAGAGTGTCAGTGGTGACCACTGTACCAGAGTCTGGTGCTTCAGAGTGTCAGTGGTGACCACTGTACCACAGTCTGGTGCTTCAGAGTGTCAGTGGTGACCACTGTACCAGAGTCTGGTGCTTCAGAGTGTCAGTGGTGACCACTGTACCAGAGTCTGGTGCTTCAGAGTGTCAGTGGTGACCACTGTACCAGAGTCTGGTGCTTCAGAGTGTCAGTCGTGACCACTGTACCAGAGTCTGGTGCTTCAGAGTGTCAGTCGTGACCATTGCACCAGAGTCTGGTGCTTCAGTGTGTCAGTCGTGACCACTGTACCAGAGTCTGGTGCTTCAGAGTGTCAGTGGTGACCACTGTACCAGAGTCTGGTGCTTCAGAGTGTCAGTCGTGACCACTGTACTAGAGTCTGGTGCTTCAGAGTGTCAGTCGTGACCACTGTACCAGAGTCTGGTGCTTCAGAGTGTCAGTGGTGACCACTGTACCAGAGTCTGGTGCTTCAGAGTGTCAGTCGTGACCACTGTACCAGAGTCTGGTGCTTCAGAGTGTCAGTGGTGACCACTGTACCAGAGTCTGGTGCTTCAGTGTGTCAGTGGTGACCACTGTACCAGAGTCTGGTGCTTCAGAGTGTCAGTGGTGACCACTGTACCAGAGTCTGGTGCTTCAGTGTGTCAGTGGTGACCACTGTACCAGAGTCTGGTGCTTCAGAGTGTCAGTCGTGACCACTGTACCAGAGTCTGGTGCTTCAGAGTGTCAGTCGTGACCACTGTACCAGAGTCTGGTGCTTCAGTGTGACAGTGGTGACCAGTGTACCGCAGTCTGATGCTTCAGTGTGTCAGTGGTGACCACTGTACCACAGTCTGAAGCTTCAGAGTGTCAGTGGTGACCACTGTACCACAGTCTGGTGCTTCAGTGTGTCAGTGGTGACCACTGTACCAGAGTCTGGTGCTTCAGTGTGTCAGTGGTGACCACTGTACCACAGTCTGAAGCTTCAAGGTGTCAGTGGTGACCACTGTACCAGAGTCTGGTGCTTCAGAGTGTCAGTCGTGACCACTGTACCACAGTCTGATGCTTCAGAGTGTCAGTCGTGACCACTGTACCACAATCTGGTGTTTCAGTGTGTCAGTGGTGACCACTGTACCACAGTCTGATGCTTCAGAGTGTCAGTCGTGACCATTGTACCAGAGTCTGGTGCTTCAGTGTGACAGTGGTGACCAGTGTACCGCAGTCTGGTGCTTCAGTGTGTCAGTGGTGACCACTGTACCACAGTCTGATGCTTCAGAGTGTCAGTCGTGACCACTGTACCACAGTCTGAAGCTTCAGAGTGTCAGTGGTGACCACTGTACCACAATCTGGTGTTTCAGTGTGTCAGTGGTGACCACTGTACCACAATCTGGTGTTTCAGTGTGTCAGTGGTGACCACTGTACCACAATCTGGTGTTTCAGTGTGTCAGTGGTGACCACTGTACCACAATCTGGTGTTTCAGTGTGTCAGTGGTGACCACTGTACCACAGTCTGAAGCTTCAGAGTGTCATTTGTGACCACTGTACCAGAGTCTGGTGCTTCAGTGTGACAGTGGTGACCAGTGTACCGCAGTCTGGTGCTTCATTGTGTCAGTGGTGACCACTGTTCAACAATCTGGTGTTTCAGTGTGTCAGTGGTGACCACTGTACCACAGTCTGAAGCTTCAGAGTGTCAGTGGTGACCACTGTACCAGAGTCTGGTGCTTCAGAGTGTCAGTCGTGACCACTGTACCAGAGTCTGGTGCTTCAGTGTGACAGTGGTGACCAGTGTACCGCAGTCTGGTGCTTCAGTGTGTCAGTGGTGACCACTGTACCACAGTCTGGTACTTCAGAGTATAATTGGTGACCACTTTATCACAGTCTGGTGCTTCAGTGTGTCAGTGGTGACCACTGTACCGCAGAGTCTGGCGCTTCAGAGTGTCAGTGGTGACCATTGTATCACAGTTTGGTGCTTCAGTGTCAGTGGTGACCATTGCACCACAGAGTCTGTTGCTTCAGGAGTGTCAGTGGTGACCACTGCGCCAAAAGTCTGGTGCTTCGCGAGTGTCAGTGTAGATCACTGGGCCACAGAGTCTGGTGCTTGAGGAATGTCAGTGCAGATCTCTGCGTCGCAGAGTCTGTTGCTTTAGGAGTGTCATTGGTGACCATTACGCCACAGAGTCTGGTGCTTCAGAAGTGGCAGTTGTGACCACTGTGCCACAGAATCTGGTGCTTCGGGAGTTTCTGTGCAGATCACTGCACCACAGTCTCTGGTAATTCGGGAGTGTCAGTGTAGATCACTGCACCATAAAGTCTTGTGCATCAAGAGTGTCAGTGCAGATTACTGCGCCACAGAATCTGTTTTACTCTCTAAGGTTATATAAGTTTTTCGTTACTCATTTAACTGTTGCGCACCATATACCTTTGAATTTAGTACATTTCATATCTCCTGATAAGCACATGGCACGTCCACTTGTAATGCATCTTACACCTGTATATATGTTGTGTACACTGAGTTTTCACTTGTTGTGCACTCGGCCCAATTACCTGTTGAGTGAAGCAGTAATTGGGTTGAATGTTAGAAACAAAGTAATGTTGGATGAGAGAGAGATTGAAATGACAAAAACATGCGAGAATAAAGTACTCTAATGTTATGTTAATATCCAGGGTTTATTACCTGGACCTCAGCAATGAGAGTCGCTACTCTCACCGCTGGGCAACGGCAACCAGTCCAAAAGTACTCTAATAATTTATGTTCTTGTAGTTTGCTACTATATATACCAGCGTGGTCATACTAGCGTTACTTTGTATAGCAGCATAGTCGTGTTTATGTCTGGAGTTACCATGTACAGCAGTATTGTATATCTGGTGTTATTACAGTATGTATAACAGGATAGTCTGGCATATATGTGGAGTTGCCATATATAGTAGTGTTGTCATGTGTGTATCTCGTGTTACTATGAATACCAGCATGATCATGCGTAAATTTGGAAGGGTATATAACTAATGTTATTAGATTTCCTTTATTACTGTATTTATCTCTACGTCTCTGGTGTTTTTTTAGGTGTATGATTATCCCATACAAAGTCATTTTGACACCACATTATCCACAAAATTGTGAAATTATATAAATATCAGATGATTCGATTTTAAAATTACCAAGAGAATTAGCATCGGTGCGAACAAATATTTTGAAAACTTTGAGAAACTGATTTAGTGAGAGACAATGAGGGAACAAGTGAATCACTGAAGATTGTAGATGCAAGTTAACTAACATTGCAGATTCATTGTGCATGAATGGATGGCCAAATATCCACAAATAAATATACCCATATGTTGCACATGTGACTAATTCTTCATTGTAGCTGCAGGGTAACTAACATTGTAGCTGCAGGGTAACTAACATTGTAGCTGCAGGGTAACTAACATTGTAGCTGCAGGGTAGCTAACATTGTAGCTGCAGGGTAGCTAACATTGTAGCTGCAAGGTAGCTAACATTGTAGCTGCAGGGTAACTAACATTGTAGCTGCAGGGTAGCTAACATTGTAGCTGCAAGGTAACTAACATTGTAGCTGCAGGGTAGCTAACATTGTAGCTGCAGGGTAGCTAACATTGTAGCTGCAGGGTAACTAACATTGTAGCTGCAGGGTAGCTAACATTGTAGCTGCAGGGTAGCTAAAATTGTAGCTGCAGGGTAGCTAACATTGTAGCTGCAGGGTAGCTAACATTGTAGCTGCAGGGTAGCTAACACTGTAGCTGCAGGGTAGCTAACATTGTAGCTGCAGGGTTGCTAACATTGTAGCTGCAGGGTAGCTAACATTGTAGCTGCAGGGTAGCTAACATTGTAGCTGCAGGGTAGCTAACATTGTAGCTGCAGGGTAGCTAACATTGTAGTTGCAGGGTAGCTAACATTGTAGCTGCAGGGTAGCTAACATTGTAGCTGCAGGGTAGCTAACATTGTAGCTGCAGGGTAGCTAACATTGTAGCTGCAGGGTAACTAACATTGTAGCTGCAGGGTAACTAACATTGTAGCTGCAGGGTAGCTAACATTGTAGCTGCAGAGTAACTAACATTGTAGCTGCAAGGTAACTAACATTATAGCTGCAAGGTAACTAACATTGTAGCTGCAGGGTAACTAACATTGTAGCTGCAGGGTAGCTAACATTGTAGCTGCAAGGTAGCTAACATTGTAGCTGCAGGGTATCTAACATTGTAGCTGCAAGGTAACTAACATTGTAGCTGCAGGGTAACTAACATTGTAGCTGCAGGGTAACTAACATTGTAGCTGCAGGGTAACTAACATTGTAGCTGCAAGGTAACTAACATTGTAGCTGCAGGGTAGCTAACATTGTAGCTGCAGGGTAGCTAACATTGTAGCTGCAGGGTAACTAACATTGTAGCTGCAAGGCAACTAGCATTGTAGCTGCAGGGTAACTAACATTGTAGCTGCAGGGTAACTAACATTGTAGCTGCAGGGTAGCTAACATTGTAGCTGCAGTGTAACTAACATTGTAGCTGCAAGGTAACTAACATTGTAGCTGCAGGGTAGCTAACATTGTAGCTGCAGGGTAGCTAACATTGTAGCTGCAGGGTAGCTAACATTGTTGCTGCAGGGTAACTAACATTGTAGCTGCAAGGTAACTAACATTGTAGCTGCAGGGTAACTAACATTGTAGCTGCAGGGTAGCTAACATTGTAGCTGCAGGGTAACTAACATTGTAGCTGCAAGGTAACTAACATTGTAGCTGCAGGGTAGCTAACATTGTAGCTACAGGGTAGCTAACATTGTAGCTGCAGGGTAACTAACATTGTAGCTGGAGGGTAACTAACATTGTAGCTGCAGGGTAGCTAACATTGTAGCTGCAGGGTAGCTAACATTGTAGCTGCAGGGTAGCTACCATTGTAGCTGCAGGGTAGCTAACATTGTAGCTGCAGGGTAACTAACATTGTAGCTGCAGGGTAACTAACATTATAGCTGCAGGGTAGCTAACATTGTAGCTGCAGGGTAGCTAACATTGTAGCTGCAGGGTAACTAACACTGTAGCTGCAGGGTAACTAACATTGTAGCTGCAGGGTAGCTAACATTGTAGCTGCAGGGTAACTAACATTGTAGCTGCAGGGTAGCTAACATTGTAGCTGCAGGGTAGCTAACATTGTAGCTGCAAGGTAACTAACATTGTAGCTGCAAGGTAACTAACATTGTAGCTGCAGGGTAGCTAACATTGTAGCTGCAGGGTAGCTAACATTGTAGCTGCAGGGTAGCTAACATTGTAGCTGCAAGGTAGCTAACATTGTAGCTGCAGGGTAGCTAACATTGTAGCTGCAGGGTAGCTAACATTGTAGCTGCAAGGTAGCTAACATTGTAGCTGCAGGGTAGCTAACATTGTAGCTGCAGGGTAGCTAACATTGTAGCTGCAGGGTAGCTAACATTGTAGCTGCAGGGTAGCTAACATTGTAGCTGCAGGGTAGCTAACATTGTAGCTGCAAGGTAACTAACATTGTAGCTGCAAGGTAACTAACATTGTAGCTGCAGGGTAGCTAACATTGTAGCTGCAGGGTAGCTAACATTGTAGCTGCAGGGTAGCTAACATTGTAGCTGCAAGGTAGCTAACATTGTAGCTGCAGGGTAGCTAACATTGTAGCTGCAGGGTAGCTAACATTGTAGCTGCAAGGTAGCTAACATTGTAGCTGCAGGGTAGCTAACATTGTAGCTGCAGGGTAACTAACATTGTAGCTGCAGGGTAGCTAACATTGTAGCTGCAAGGTATCTAACATTGTAGCTGCAGGGTAGCTAACATTGTAGCTGCAGGGTAGCTAACATTGTAGCTGCAGTGTAGCTAACATTGTAGCTGCAAGGTAGCTAACATTGTAGCTGCAGGGTAGCTAACATTGTAGCTGCAGGGTAGCTAACATTGTAGCTGCAAGGTAGCTAACATTGTAGCTGCAGGGTAGCTAACATAGTAGCTGCAGGGTAACTAACATTGTAGCTGCAGGGTAGCTAACATTGTAGCTGCAGGGTAGCTAACATTGTAGCTGCAGGGTAGCTAACATTGTAGCTGCAGGGTAGCTAACATTGTAGCTGCAGGGTAGCTAACATTGTAGCTGCAGGGTAGCTAACATTGTAGCTGCAGGGTAGGTAACATTGTAGCTGCAGGGTAGCTAACATTGTAGCTGCAGGGTAGCTAACATTGTAGCTGCAGGGTAGCTAACATTGTAGCTGCAGGGTAGCTAACATTGTAGCTGCAGGGTAGCTAACATTGTAGCTGCAGGGTAGCTAACATTGTAGCTGCAGGGCAGCTAACATTGTAGCTGCAGGGTAACTAACATTGTAGCTGCAGGGTAGCTAACATTGTAGCTGCAGGGTAGCTAACATTGTAGCTGCAGGGTAGCTAACATTGTAGCTGCAGGGTAGCTAACATTGTAGCTGCAGGGTAACTAACATTGTAGCTGCAGGGTAACTAATATTGTAGCTGCAGGGTAGCTAACATTGTAGCTGCAGGGTAGCTAACATTGTAGCTGCAGGGTAGCTAACATTGTAGCTGCAGGGTAGCTAACATTGTAGCTGCAGGGAAACTAACATTGTAGCTGCAGGGTAGCTAACATTGTAGCTGCAGGGTAACTAACATTGTAGCTGCAGGGTAGCTAACATTGTAGCTGCAAGGTAACTAACATTGTAGCTGCAGGGTAGCTAACATTGTAGCTGCAGGGTAGCTAACATTGTAGCTGCAGGGTAACTAACATTGTAGCTGCAGGGTAGCTAACATTGTAACTGCAAGGTAGCTAACATTGTAGCTGCAGGGTAGCTAACATTGTAGCTGCAGGGTAGCTAACATTGTAGCTGCAGGGTAACTAACATTGTAGCTGCAAGGTAGCTAACATTGTAGCTGCAGGGTAGCTAACATTGTAGCTGCAGGGTAACTAACATTGTAGCTGCAGGGTAGCTAACATTGTAGCTGCAGGGTAGCTAACATTGTAGCTGCAAGGTAGCTAACATTGTAGCTGCAGGGTAGCTAACATTGTAGCTGCAAGGTAGCTAACATTGTAGCTGCAGGGTAACTAACATTGTAGCTGCAGGGTAGCTAACATTGTAGCTGCAGGGTAGCTACCATTGTAGCTGCAAGGTAGCTAACATTGTAGCTGCAGGGTAACTAACATTGTAGCTGCAGGGTACCTAGCATTGTAGCTGCAAGGTAGCTAACTTTGTAGCTGCAGGGTAACTAAGATTGTAGCTGCAGGGTAGCTAACATTGTAGCTGCAGGGTAGCTAACATTGTAGCTGCAGGGTAACTAACATTGTAGCTGCAGGGTAGCTAACATTGTAGCTGCAAGGTAGCTAACATTGTAGCTGCAGGGTAACTAACATTGTAGCTGCAGGGTAGCTAACATTGTAGCTGCAGGGTAACTAACATTGTAGATGCAGGGTAGCTAACATTGTAGCTGCAGGGTAGCTAACATTGTAGCTGCAGGGTAGCTAACATTGTAGCTGCAGGGTAGCTAACATTGTAGCTGCAGGGTAGCTAACATTGTAGCTGCAGGGTAGCTAACATTGTAGCTGCAGGGTAGCTAACATTGTAGCTGCAAGGTAACTAACATTGTAGCTGCAGGGTAGCTAACATTGTAGCTGCAATGTAGCTAACATTTTAGATGCAATCTAATTAATATTATAGACGCAAAGTAATTAACATAGTAGACGCAAGGTAACTAACAATGAAACGAGAGAACCAAGTTGCAATATAATTAACATTGTAGGTACGAGATAATTAACTAGCACTGTAGATACAGTGTTACTAGCACTGTAGATACAATGTTTCTAGCACTGTAGATGCAATGTTTCTAGCACTGTAGATACGATGTTACTAGCACTGTAGATACAGTGTTACTAGCACTGTAGATACAATGTTTCTAGCACTGTAGATGCAATGTTTCTAGCACTGTAGATACAATGTTTCTAGCACTGTAGATACAATGTAACAAGCACTGTAGATACAATGTTACTAGCACTGTAGATACAATGTTTCTAGCACTGTAGATTCAATGTTTCTAGCACTGTAGATACAATGTTACTAGCACTGTAGATACAATGTTACTAGCACTGTAGATCCAATGTTTCTAGCACTGTAGATACAATGTTTCTAGCACTGTAGATACAATGTTTCTAGCACTGTAGATACAATGTTACTAGCACTGTAGAAACAATGTTTCTAGCACTGTAGATACAATGTTTCTAGCACTGTAGATACAATGTTACTAGCGCTGTAGATACAATGTTTCTAGCACTGTAGATACAATGTTACTAGCGCTGTAGATACAATGTTTCTAGCACTGTAGATACAATGTTTCTAGCACTGTAGATACAATGTTTCTAGCACTGTAGATACAATGTTTCTAGCACTGTAGATACAATGTTTCTAGCACTGTAGATACAATGTTTCTAGCACTGTAGATACATTGTAACAAGCACTGTAGATACAATGTAACAAGCACTGTAGATACAATGTAACAAGCACTGTAGATACAATGTTTCTAGCACTGTAGATACAATGTAACAAGCACTGTAGATACAATGTAACAAGACTGTAGATACAATGTAACAAGCACTGTAGATACAATGTAACAAGCACTGTAGATACAATGTAACAAGCACTGTAGATACTATGTAACAAGCACTGTAGATACAGTGTAACAAACATACCCTGTAGTACACCATCAAATTCTATTGCAAAGTTTTGATATTTTTGACGATTATTAATCCTAAGATTATTAACCTTAGTTAGGATAATTCTTTACATAAAAGAAAGAAATAATCACTCAGACTAACAGTATTTACTTAATAAATACATAATTCGAATTATCTTGAACGATGTCTGCTAATTATAAATTATAAAAAATGCTGGTCTGTAAAAAAAGAATTAATTATTTTGTCCCTATCATAAGGCATTTAAAACCTTTTATATTATAATTTTTATGACAAACCTTTCGCTATGCTCGAGAATTGTTTCCTAATTGTTACATTAATTTTTATTTTGGAATTTTCACTTGTATTTAATACTGCTCAGTAACAGGTTATTAATAAAAATTAGAAGGAAATGCAGCGTAACTGGATATGAGAAACGGCAGGTTAGAGAGTAAGTGAATGGTAAGGTGATATGGAACCGTATTAAATATATACAAAAACATATTACAACGACGGAGACCCATTCTTAATGTTTAGTATTAATTACATTTAGCCCAGGCAATGTGTGTTAACACTGGCAAGTGCACTGGAAACCTTCATTAACTCTAACGTTAGTCCCACAAAGTGAATACTTTTAATAACCTCAACATATTAGCCACAGATTAGATAGTTATTAAACATTATGCTTGTCCCCCAGAGCGGATACCTTTATTAACTATAACATTCCTGCCACACAGTGAATAAGGTTATTAACAACAGAGTTTCGCCCACACTGTAAGCATTATGACGTCAGTGATTTGACAAAGTTCACAGTGTAGGCGAAACTAAACCACAGTCCCCTACACACTCACCAGAGCCTCGGTGACACACACACACACACACACACACACACACACACACACACACACACACACACACACACACACACACACACACACACACACACACACACACACACACACACACACACACTGTCCTGTCCTCCAGTGTCGTCAGGTTGATTTCCCTTAACCTCTCCTCGTAGGACATACCTCTTAGTCCCAGAGTTAAGAGGTATGTCCTACAAAAATAAAGAAAAAAAATATATATGCAAAGGGGAAAAAAAGTAAAAGTATCAGCCTCTCCTTAAGACGCATTAGTCATTTAACACTGACAGATTTAACAGACAGATTCAACAGACAGATTTAAGTCATTTTATAGGAAAGTCTCCTAGTTCAGGACCATCTATATAATGTAGACAATTGTCATGAAAGCTACTTTTTTTATTTTATTTTTATTATATTGTTTTATATTTAGATGCAGTAAGTAAAACATGGCAGGTTTTCCCCTTAGACTTTAAAATGATGCTAATAAAATGTTTATAGTGGTTGTAAAGTTGAGTTTTGGGTTAGGTTGGATTAATTTGCGTTAGGCTATGTTAAGCTGGGTTAGATTGACTTACTATCCAGCCTAACGTACTGGTAGAAAACATTTACCATCACACACTCAAAATAAAATCTCACGGGGAAGAAAATGAAAAATGCCACATCACTAGTTAAAACAATATTGTGTTCTGCTAATTGGCGAGAACGCCTACTTGTTAATGTCTCCCATACTATGCTATGTACAGTTATGTGTGGATGTTGGAGTATGTTACTTCATGAATGTTGATACACTACGTTGTGTTGTGATGCATGGATGGTAGCATATATTACAAAATAAATGTAGTGAGAGACTATGTTATGTTGACTCTAGTCTCAATGTTTAGGGTATAAAGGAAACTTGATGATAGTGTCTAGGTAGAATACGGCCTAACTGACCATCGCTCGGTCCATATTGCTTAAATATAATAAACTTCTATTCATAAATATTCACTCTTAATATTTTTTCAGGCGGCAAATCTTTGTGTTAAATTGTACTGATTCATCATGCAACAAACAAAATTTGTAGACACATTCGAGTTTCTTGCTGTGTTAGGTGAGGAATGAAAAATACTGACTTTAGAAAGAATTTCTTTAATATAGTAAACGAGGAGGGGCAGAAAAACCACGACTTGCTTGTGAGTTAGACAACTGTTGTACAGATTAACAATAATTATTATGATAAAAAGAATATGGAGGGGATTGGGGTGCTGGCAGTTTGGAGGGATATGTTATGTATCTTTATATATGCTTCTAAATTGTTGTATCTGGGAGCCTCTGCAAAGACAGTTATTATTTATGAGTGAGGTGAAAGTGTTGAATGATGAAGAAAGTATTTTATTTTTGGAGATTTTCTATCTTTTTGGGTCACCCTGCCTCGGTGGGAGACTGCCGAGTTGTTGAAAAAAAACAATATGGTGCACTATATAATTATTAGGAAATAATTATTTGTTTTAGAAATATTTATACAAATTATTTAAATATGTTTAAAGATAAAAAGAGATTAAGTTTATTTAGAAAACAAATATATAAAAGTAATATTTATAAACTTTGTCATTAAAAAGAATTCTCATAATTTATGTAAGATAATGAGGGGAAAATAATAGTGAATACTCTTAGCTTTATGTATCAAAATTGAATATGCCAGCAATATGCTACTACAATGTTTAATGCAATAGTTACGTATCCGAAACAAAAGCAAGCTATGTTTCCACCATATTTCATCACGTAGTGTGGAAAGATGCCAGGCTGAAGTGGGAGACTATGTGTGGCATTGAGGATATTGTCAAGAATTACATTGAAGGTTCATTTGCCACTGCAGCTTCACGTCAAAACATAACATGAAGTTTTATGAAATATTATAAAGTGTTATCACATACAGCTGCTATGGCAGATTCCTATTGCAATACTAATACAGTGGAACCTCAAATTTCGAACGCATCACTTATCGAACTTTTCGAAAATAGAACTCTTTTTTTCGCTCCAACTTTGTCCCTTTTATCGAACTCGCAGCTATTTTCGAACCGCCGGGTACCGGACCTGTCCGGCAGCCCGCTCTGTCCACGTCCCCATGCAGGTGCCGTGAGCCAGTCTGGTTTTGTTGATGCCTGATTGAACACTAACCTACGCTCTCATTCAAACATTTTACGATTATTTCATTGTGTTTAGTGCTTGTGGGACTGTGAAATAGGCTACCATGGGCCCAAACAAACTTTCTTTACCACAGGGGTACCACTAGCAAGTGAGAAACAGCATAGATGTGAAGAAGGAAATAATACAGAAGTATGAGAGTGGTGTGAGACTTGTTGAGCTTGCCAGGATGTACAGAGGACTGTAAACAGATATTTTTGTGAGACAGAAACAGACGACTGCAGACAGTTATTTTGTGAGACAGAAACAGAGGACTGCGGACAGTTATTTTGTGAGATAGAAACAGAGGACTGTAGACAGTTATTTTGTGAGACAGAAACAGAGGACTGCGGACAGTTATTTTGTGAGACAGAAACAGAGGACTGTAGACAGTTATTTTGTGAGACAGAAACAGAGGACTGCGGACAGTTATTTTGTGAGATAGAAACAGAGGACTGTGGACAGATATTTTCTGAGACAGAAACAGAGGACTGTAGACAGGAGGGGGATTCTCCTTCCAAACACTAACCCCAACTCCCTCTCTCCTCCTCCCTATCTTTCTGACACTGATGGGAAGGAAAGGAGTGATGCTGGGGATGTTCTCTTGTTCTAAGGAATTTATTCTACCCAACTCTTCCTCGGATCATACCTAGGAACCAAGTATGCACATAAGGATTTAAGATTAAAATCAAAACAATGTCTGGGTGGAAAAATAAAGAAAGAAACAAAAAAAATCCCCGCCTGGATCTGAACCCGAGTCCGGTTCTTCCGAAGCTTCAGTAGCGACCCTTGCACAGCGCACATACATTTTCCATTTAATGATTTAATTTTTAAGTTCATAAAAAGATTTTTTTTTGTTTGGGTGTGCTCTTTACAACACGTTCACACGTGCACTTTATAACATCACTTGCAGTGTACTTTACGTCGATAAGTATTGTGCATATATATCTTCACTTGTTGTGCACCCTTTCTTATTTCGTGTTACATGAAGCAGTAAGCGATCAGAAAGCTGAAAGTGTGACAGTGGCGGATGTAAACATGTGAAAATAATGTACCTATTACAACCCAGGAGCCCCAAAGGCCTGTTATCCTGGGTGTAAAGGGAGCAAAATAAACACAGCAGAAAAACTTTTGACGTATTATCCTTCACCAATTTAGAACAGAAGTATGTACATTATATACACTATGTACAACAATAGGTATTAGTGCACTCCACGGTAAGCAAGGCAGAACAGAAGCGACTAGAGAGCAGACCGTGCTTCAACCAGCTCTAGAATGGGAATGACAAGGACAGACAGGTGAGTGGTACCCACAACACCTCTGCGATTGCCAAAACCATCTTCTCATTGGCTGGAACCTGGGTACTGACTGAACGATGGGGCCCCATCATCAACCTTACACATTCACCTGTATACCTTATACATTCACCTGTTGTTTACCTTACACCTTCACCTGTTTACCTTATACATTCACCTGTTGTTTACCTTACACATTCACCTGTAGTTCATATTACACATGTTATTCATCTTACACTTTCAGCTGTAGTTCACTTACAGCAGTTCATATTACACCTGTAGTTCACTTTACACACTCACGTGTGGCTCATTTTACACACTCACATGTGGCTCATCTTACACACTCACATGTGGCTCATCTTTCACCTCCTATAGTTCACATGCTGTTCACCTTACACTTCACCTCTGGATCATTATGACACTGACGCGGGAAGATATAAATTAACTACATAACAATTTGTTGATGATTGCACAATTACAAGTGCAACATTAATGTTTAAGATAGTGAGTGAACACTGAAAAAAAAACAAGAAAACGTGCGTGAGATCCCACCAACCCACCTGACACCCATCTGTTTGTGTGCAGGTGTGTGCGCTCCCACCTGTATGTGGTTGGAGGGGGTCGAGTCTCAGCTCCTGGCCCCCGCGTTTTTGCCCCTCGTTACAAGGTTCACTCATGGAACTGAGAGCCTTATCGTACCTCTTCTTAAAGTTATGTGTGGATCCTGCCTCTGACACTTCATTCTCCATGTTTTTATCCAACCTGACTATTCTAAGACTGAAGTACTTCCTAAAATGCCTGTGACTCATCTGTGTTTTCAACTTCCAGCTGAGCCTTCCTATACTTGTTTCCTGTCTCTCAATCTGTCACTGTCCACGTTATCAATTCATCTCAGTATTTTGTACGCTGTTATATCATATTAAGTCCTTTCCTCTAGTGTCATTAGGTTGAATTTCTATAACCTCTCTACATAGGACATACCCCTTAGCTCCGGGACTAGACTCGTTGCAAGTCTCTGCACTTTCTCCAGTTTCTTTTATATGCTCGACCAGGTGTGGGTTCCGTATTGGTGCTGCATAGTCCAATATGGGCCTGACGTACCTCGTATACAGTGTCATGAATGACTCTTACTTAGTTCTGCTGTGCTGTTTGACCCTTGTAGGTTTAGCGATTCTTTTTGATAATAATAATAACAATAATCTTCTGCCTACACCCCCCTCCCTCCTAGCCCGTACTTCATCTGCGGTCTTCTTTCCCCTCTCTCAAACTTCATAACTATGCATTTGTTGGGATTAAATTCCAGTAGCCACTTGCCAGACCTGAGCTGCACCTTGTCTAGATTCATTTGTGGGCTTTCCTGGTCCTCATTTGCTTATATTCTCAGTATTGCTTCTGCGAACAGTGATAACTTTGACTTCATCCCTTCTGTCACGTCATTCTCGATTACAAGAAATAATGCCTCACACGTCACATGCACCCATTCCGACATCCCGAACACTCATTCGCTGTTTCCTTCCTATTAAGTATGCTTTTGTCCACTGTGGTGGCCTCCTTGTTATTCCTACCTGCGCTTGGTTTTGTCGTAGTCTCTTGTGCAATACTGTGTCACAAGTCTTCCTAGAGTCAATGAAAATCCAATTTAGCAATCCCTCTCTCTCTTGCCTTACTTCTTTTACCTTGTCGTAGAACTCCGGTAAGTTTGTGATATAGGAGTTCCCATTTCCAAAGGTAACTCATAATGATCTCACTACTTTCTCTGTGCCTCAATACTCATCTCGTGGTAATCTTCTTCATAAACTTGCTAGCTATGCACGACAGTGACACTGGTCTGTAGTATGGTACTATATGTTTGCTTCATTTATTAAAAACTGGGATTACATTTACTGTCTTCTATACCTCCGGCAATTGCATCTGTGCTCCCTCTTTCAGGACGCACAGAGAGATACTACCTGGTTCCACTGCCATCAAGGTTTCTAGATCACACAACATTTTCACCTCTTCCTCTGTTGCATGTATTGTGTCATGAGCTCGCTGAAGACAGCCTCGAAGATGTACGATGTTAAGATCGAAGAAATATCACTGAAAACAAAGTTACAATAATAATAATAATAATAATAATAATAATAATAATAATAATAATAATAATAATAATAATATCTTTATTTACTACAAGTACATGTATAAGGTATACAGTCCTAGCTGACATCTATGACATACTATTATATAGAAAGCTTGTTATGCTAAGCATTTCGGGCAAATTAGGTCAGTTTTGTCCCAGGATGCGACCCACACCAGTCGACTAACACCCAGGTACTCATTTTAAACTGACGTGTGAACAGGGACAGGGACAGCAGGTGTCTTATGGAAACACGTCCCTAGTGTTTTTCAGCCGTACAGGAGGAAATTCGAACCCCGGACCTCAGTGTGTGAGCTGAGTGCGCTAGTGATCGAGCTACGGGTGGTAGATGTGGGGTGTGCGAAGCAAACCTGCTGTTCCTGTTTACATTTAACAAGTCGCACGAAGTGGACAAACATTTGGCACTTACCGTGGAGATGCTTACATATTATTTGCTAAGGGCGATTATATATGTTATTATATTCGTGGAGAATCGCTAAACCAGTAGGAGTCATTGGAGACTGTCTCTCCAATATCATGTTTTTGAGAAGTGTAGAAGAATGTGACACCAGGTGTTTCTCTTCAGTTCTGGTTCTGTCTGGGAACTCCAAGCCATGTGATGGAGGTCCCATGGAAGATGACCTAGAATCAGAAGTTATGGAAGGGAGGGATGGAGGCCTTTATATAAACTCAGAGGAGGTACCTAAAACAGGTCTTTTTCCGGGTGCAAAGCTCTTGCTTGGTGCAGAATTCTTGTAGGGTGCAGAGCTCTAACCAGCGAGGAAACAGCCCAGGCTCCAGTGTACGGTCTTGGGACCTGTGACTGGAAGCTGACTTGTCTCCTAGGAGTGAACTGTTTCAAGGATTCTATACTGTAAATGGATATTCCATTTAGGTTCAATTTACTGTATTCCGTCTCATTATTTTCGTTTCCCCCCACTAGTTATATCAGATTCCTTTCTCTTTGATAAAATATACTGTTGTGGAACACAATTCTTCCTCCGTAAGCCATGCGTGTCGTAAGAGGCGACTAAAATACCAGGAGCAAGGGGCTAGTAACCCCTTCTCCTGTATATATTACTAAATTTAAAACGCGAAACTTTCGTTTTTCCTTTTGGGCCACCCAAACTCAGTGGGAAATGGCTGGTGCGTTGAAAGAAGAAAAATTTTAATTAACTTTAATTTGTCACTCTCTGTAAGACTGATTTGTGAGAAAAGGTTTAAGTGGAAGTCTAATTAGAGTGCACAGTAGAGTGTAGTGGGGGAGATGGTGCACCCACTGTCTCATCTCATTACTCATTAAGTACATACTAAAGATAACAAGGGTCTCCCTTTCTCCCCAGTTATGTGACAAGATCATATAAGAGGCGAGAGAGTGGAGGGTGTTTTTCAGCGCAGGAAGTAAGCCTCTGCTCTTCCATTAGAAAGGTGATAGGTATTTATAAACATTAATAATAATAATACTGAAAATGAAAAACGCGGAAAATTTAACAATTTTTTTTTCAATCTTTTTGGTTATGCTGCTACGTTCCGTCAAGACTACATTGCACTTCACCATATCCAAGGCTGAAGAGCTGATTACCACATCTTTTGTATATAATTCTATATTCTTCAGATTAAATCCTTGTATTGACAAAGCCACTGGTTGGCGAAATGTCTACAAATAAAGATGCCTAGATGCTGCCACGTAACTGTAAAGGAAACCAGGTCACGCTTCACCGAAGCAGGTTCAGAGTTCACGGTCATTTGGAATCTCCTGAGACACACTGAACGCTTCCCTGGCAATATGCAGGATATGTGTTGTCACGTTTAACCGGTTCTTCTATATATTTCTGTTTTCCCGGCATTTTACAGTTTGCAGGCAAATTCTGGCCACAAACTCTGATCTTATCACAGCAGCTTCATTAGTGGAAGCAGCGTTGTATGTGATGAATGTGTCTGAGCTACGCATAAGGTAGAGGCAACAGGAACTCTCTTAAAGACTGAAGGTAAATAAATCAGAAGGCAAGAATCTAACGTTCTTTGTTAATGTTTATATTGAAAGGTAAAAATAATAGTCGTACTAGGATCCTCCAGCAGTGCCACACTAGGACCATCCAGCAGTGCCACACTAGGACCATCCAGTAATGCCACACTAGGATCCGCCAGCAGAGCTACACTAGGATTATCCTGCAGTGCCACACTAGGATTATCCTGCAGTGCCACACTAGGATTATCCTGCAGTGCCACACAAGGGTCATTCTTCAATGTCCTACTAGAACCATCCAGCAGTGCCCTACTAGGATCATCCGATAGTGTTCTAGGATCATCCAGTAGTATTATACTAGGATCATTTATGTCCTAGCATTATCTTTCAACACTCATCTAGAATCATCAGTGCTCTAGCAGATTCATCAGTCAGTGCGCTATTAGGTTTATTTCTCACTGATATTCTAGGATAATCACTGTCCTACTAGGATAACTGATCAGTGTCCTACTAGGATCATCTGCCTGTTCACTACTGCAGTCATCCATCAGCGCCCTCTTCAGGCCATACATAAGTGCCTTGCTAGAAATATTCCATCCATTTTCCAATAGAATTATCTATCCATGCCCTAAATCGATTATATTTATCCATCATTAGCTCATTAAAATCATCCTTCAGTTCCCTGTGATCAAACATCAGTTTCCTAGGATCATGAATCAGCATCCTAAGATCATTAATCTGTATCCTAGGATCATTAATCTGTATACTAGGATCATGAATCAGCATCCTAGGATCATGAAACTGTATCCTAGGATCATGAATCAGCATCCTAAGATCATGAATCTGTATCCTAAGATCATGAATCTGTATCCTAGGATCATGAATCTGTATCCTAGGATCATGAATCTGTATCGTAGGATCATGAATTTGCATCCTGTGATCATAAATTGGTATCTTAAAATGACCCATCAGAGGCCTAGTTTATGTCTATAGGCTGTGGTCTAGCAGTGTGTGCACGAGGCATCTCTCACACAGTGTTCCTAGCCACAAACTCCGACACACATCATAAAAGGAGTCAGAGTTTGTTGTCATTATCTAACCCTGAGGGGGGAAGTATGAGTGACTATCACATTCACTCAACAACACTATTACATTCACTCAGCAACACTACTACTACATTCACTCAGCAACACTGCTACATTCATTCAGTAACACTACTACATTCAGTCAACAACACTACTACATTCACTCAGCAACACCATTACTCTAGCTGGCGCAACACTGCATTTTGACTCTACAACTGGCTTTATATGACAGTGAAAAAAGAATAAACACACTAGCCCAACAAATTTTTTCAGGTGGGAAGGAAGGGGAGGAAAAAGAAATGAATGCTAAAGGAAATGCTGGTGTCCACGGTCTGGATCTCTTGCTTGACGTCCTGTGCAAGGTTGTGAGAGGGTGGAACACAGTCATACTGTATAGGGGTGTTATTCTCTTAGCCTCTGCCAGAGATGCAGAATCGTACTGGAAGACTGCAAAGGATTCCATCAGGAGACTCTTGTCTGTCCACGTATTCTGTCTTGTAAAATATTGAGGTGACAGCACATTCTAATTGTGCAGCAAATATACACAGCAAGGGTAAAGCACAAAAAGGCACAATACCATGACTGGAATAATACACAAATAACCCGGACATAGGAGAGAGAAGCTTAAGACGACGTTTCGGTTCGACTTGGACTATTTATAGTCACACTAACACAAAAGAGTGAGGGAGCCAGTATATATAGGCGAGGGAGACAGGGACGGGACAAAAGGAAGGGAGAAGGTAATGGTAGTGGTAATGCTGGTAGTGGTAGTAGATCAAGTAGTACAACGGGTACATTGTGATTCTTTCAGCTACACTGCAATGTCAATAATGTGATCAAACCAATAAAATATAATCTTGCAAGACTGCTAATATTGCGATATGGTTCATAAATGTGAAATTTTGAATACACTCAAGGGTTGTTTACACTGATTCAGAGAAGTATTAGTGTTGCATCTGTTTATGGAGAATATTTGCATTGACTTGTAGCTTAGGTAGCAATTTGCATACTCTGCTTACGAGTCTAAAGTATAAGGCGTAGGGTCAATGTGTCATACAAATACTTATAGTTTGAGACGAAGACTATAAGGCTGTTGAATTGGCTGACTTGTGTCTGTCGCATCATAGGACAATTGTGAGCATCTGTCAACTGATTACTCAGTCTCATCTCTCGCTCATTCTTCTGGGTGACTTCTATTTGATAGTCGTAAACGCAGTCCATGTGGTTCAAACAGCCATTCGTAATAGTCCCGCTACATATATCTCAGACTCTGAACTTATTCGCTGGTAGTTGTCCGAGAATTTGAGACGGACCAGTGAGTTTAAGAAGCGACCTAGTTATTTTAGGTTCCTGACTATGATCTTGTAGCATTACAGTCTTGTGATACTGACTAGTTGTAGTATTATGAAAATGAGTGAGGGTATATGTTGTCTTATTAGGACTTTTCCGTACTCTCTGAAAGTATTTCAGTTCCGAATCCTATTCGTACAGATATCATCAGCATTAAAGTTCAACTGCGGAGGAGACAGCAAGATCTTGTACAGAAGATGCTTATCTATACCGTTATCGTGTTGTTAAAGAAAGAGATTAGCGTAATCTGCGTATCTGGAGTTGTCAAGTTAAGGTTGATAGTCACTCGTAATACGTCAAAGATTTTCTAGTTGGTTTGTTGGTGCTGTTGTTCTCTTGGTAACTCATGAGAAGCTATTGCCCATATTACGCTTGTGATTATTGCCTATTTTTGAGGTCGAGAAATTTATCAACAGTTTAACAGAAGTTCTTCCCCTTGGTTTCGTTGTGGTAGGATTCTGCAGAACAGGGCTAGAGCCCTATACCTTACACTGAGGGTAGGATATACATTTTTGTACAATCTCGGATATCTCCTTTGACATTTTACTATCACACCCTAGATTTTGTATGAGTCGCTTTTAGCTAACATGTGATTTTCATCTGAAACGTTGGGTACAAACACCATCTCTTCTATGAGTTAGCTGACAAAGCAACATCTTTCTTTCTAGAAGCTGTCGCTGTCCTCATGAAAGTCGTAACGAACCATCATACTTTCCTCTAAAACTTGATTACTAACAGAATCACAGAGAAAGTTCTAATGTCAAAAATTGTATGAGTAACCTCTGCTTCTCATAACATCGTTTCATTTACTTTGAGGTGAAAACGTTTCATTTTGCAAGGTCGGGGCAAACTTGTTCATGACCACCTGGAATTACTACTTCTGAACCCTTCACACTAATTAGGTCAGGGAATGACCTATCACACTACTGAGGATCTGTACTTCTCACAGCTTGGTTAGCTAAGACACATATAAACCTATGTCACGAAGAGGATTTGACAGTATTGGCTACTTCATTTGTATCTTGGTATAGTTTTACGGATTCGTCGTATTGGCTTGAGGGACCAGTCAGAACACTGTTTTGAACATGATCAGTGATGTCATTCGCATCATCAAAGTTGTAGGTGTTAGCTATATAACGACTGACGATAAGAATGGTGTTCATTTGAGGCGAGCACCAACCTTAGCATCCTGGTTGGATTTGTTGTCAACAAGCTTATCCTCGGTCAGAGCATTAGGAGCATTACAGATAGGGACTCTGTACAGTGACTCGCAGAATTACTATCTCTGTGGAATTTGACATATTTGCGTGAGTCTCTGTCTCGTGCCAGGAGACTGTCTCTTACCCTTGGGCATATCATGAACTGAAGACGAGTGCCTCCTTCATGAGTCTGGCTGATAACCGCAGTTATTTGATGAGGCACTAGGATGTCTGGTTAGATGAGGACTACTTCATACACTACAATACACTACACTCAAGTGTGATATACTCTGAGGTTTCGTGGTACACGCAATAAGCATCAATGGAGCCTCCTCGAGAATCATCGCGGTGATACGAGCTGGATCGAGATCTATTGCAGTCGAATTTGCTTTGTCCAGTAAGACTGCATCCTAAGCAAGTAACACTATACAAGAACCTTTCTCTTGGTCTAGGTGAAAATGTAGAGGATTCTTATCTCTAGCGTAGTGGATGGCTAGGTGACTCCTTGATGAGTGCTCGGTTCATCAGGCTGCTGGACAGGTGCAGCGTAAGCTGTAACTACTTGTAACTACATGTGTAGATACAGAGTAAGTGACATCGTGTGAATGATACACTGTTACGATCGTACAGTTCTTAAGTGCCTCTACTTCTTTGTATACTTCGTAAATCCTGGATAAACGACATAGTTCAAGTTGATCAATGACTTTGCAAAGGCCATTGGGACCATCTTGATACATTACTCTGAAATAAGAACGCCATATCCAAAGCCCAGATCCTTTCGCAATTATTAACTTCTTAGTATTCAGTAGGGCTTTAAAAAGTTTCGTCATTCGTACCACACAATAGATGCGTGATTGTCTCCTATGGCATGTTTTTCGTTCAGTATTCTCAGCATTATGCCGAAATAATATAAGCGTTCCTATGGCTACATTGAATGAAGCAATATGTTGTGATAATTTTGCACACTCATGCAGCTAACTGGCAATTTTGCTGACTTGGAGTTCGTACTGTGGCAAGGGATTAGCGTCTAATCACCTTATGCAGATTGCTGCATAAGTTCGGCTGAGATTCAGAGACGACAAATTTTACGTTATAATCTCTCCACTGGAAATTACCAGTGGAAATAAGACGCAGTTCAAACAGATTAGAGTAATGGATATAACAAGATACAAAATGTAATGCTATGGGAAAGTTTCTGACCGCGATAAATTATTCGTTGTAAAAAAAGTAGCCATCAATTAGTCTACAAATTTTAATTAGCGAATCAGCAACTGAGCTGTATGTGTTACCTAAGGACCATTTGATTGCTGTGTCTATCCTGGAAAAAATAAAGCTTATGAGATGATTTAAAATCATGAAAATGCCAGAAATTTGTGTGATGTATTGATAGTGGCATTAAATGCAGATTCTAAACAGTGTCCGTAGAGCTAGATGGTTTTCCCTTATAACTAATTTAGTGCCCATGATGATTATGAGATAGTTGTGAATCAGGACATTAGGACCACATTCCTGAAGTCCTGGAAACACCTCCTCCCCCAAGTGGTCATTGTGAAAAGGGACAAAAGACGACGCATATGCGTAGGTGCTCTGATCTGTTTACAAAATACAGTGCAATAGAATCAAGGAGATTTCAATTAAGCCAAACCTTTTCCCACAGAAACAAGCCATCGATACGACCAGTAGTCTTGAAGTGCCACTTTCACACACACACACACACACACACACACACACACTACACACTACACACTACCAGGGAGAGAGGAGAGGATAAACCAGCGAGATTGGACCTAGTATTCACCTTGAGTAGTACAGATATTGAGAACATCACATATGAAAGACCCCTCGGGGCCAGTGATCATGTGGTTTTAAGCTTCAAATACACAGTAGAGTTACAAGTGGAGGATGAAGCAGGAAGAACTGGACGAATGAAGCCAAACTACAAGAAAGGGGACTACACAAGCATGAAGAACTTCCTCAACGGGGTTCAGTGGGACAGAAACTGGCAGGGAAGTCAGTAGACGAGATGATGGAATGTGTGACAACAATATGCAAGGAAGTTGAGGAGAGGTTTGTACCCAAGGGTAACAGGAATAATGAAAAAGCCAGGATGAGCCGATGGTTCACCCAAAGGTGCAGGGAGGCCAAAACCAAGTGTGCTAGGAAATGGAAGACGTATAGAAGGCAAAGGACCCAAGGGAATAAGGAGAGCAGTCGTAGAACCAGAAATGAATATTCACAGGTAAGACGGGAAGCCCAAAGGCAATACGAGAATGACATAGCAGCTAAAGCCAAATCTAACCCAAAACTGTTGTACAGCCACATCAGGAGGAATATAACCGTCAAGGACTAGGTAATCAGGCTGAGGAAGGAAGGAGGGGAGGTCACAAAAAACGACCGCGAAGTATGTAAGGAGCTCAACAGAAGATTCAAAGAAGTGTTCACAGAGAAGACAGAAGGAACTCCAGAAAGGCAGAGAGGTGGGGTACACCATCAAGTGTTGGACACAATACATACAACCATGGAAGAAGTGGAGAGGCTGTTAAGCGAGCTAGATACCTCAAAGGCGATAGGACCGGATAACACCTCTCCATGGGTCCTGAGAGAAGGAGCAGAGGTGCTTTGTGTACCACTAACAACTATCTTCAACGCATCTATCGAAACAGGACGACAACCGAAAGTGTGGAAGACAGCAAATGTAGTTCCAGTTTTTAAAAAAGGAGACAGACACGAAGCATTGAACTGCAGACCAGTGACACTGAGATATATAGTATGCAAGGTCATGGAGAAAATTATCAAGAGTAGAGTGGTGGAACACCTAGAAAGGAATGAGCTTATCATTGACAGCCAGCATGGTTTCAGGGGATGGGAAATTCTGCATCACAAACCTACTGGTGGCTTGCATTTTCTTGGACTGTAAATAGGCGTTTGACACAGTTCCGCACAAGAGACTAGTGAAAAAGCTAGAGGACCTGGCAGGGATAAAAGGGAAGGTACTGCAATGGATCAGGGAATACCTGTTTTTAGAACAGCGACAGTGGGTAGTTCTTAGGCATGAAAAACCTAATACGGAATTATATTTCAGTGTCAAACGCTGTCCATAATAATATATATTAATATACGTTTTTACAGCATTTTCTTTAAACATAAGAGACGAAGTTCAAGTCTATGCCACTTAAAGGACGTTTCTACAAGCTGTACTGGAGTTATTCTAAATTTACGTCAAGAAAAGACAAACTTTTATATATTCATTCTCTTCAATTAAAATAATATTTCTGTGTTTGAAATTCAAATAATCCTTAAACAATTTTAACTAGCAGAAATGTGTCATCAACACAGGATTAAAATCTACTGGATAAGCATCAAGCTAAATCTTTTCATTACTCAAAAAAACTTTAGCTAAAGTTGGGTCTAAATGTGAACCATTGCACCACCATCACCTTGCATATAAAATCTATCATTGAAACCAAAAACTGAGTCATTGACAGATAAGTCTTTCTAATTTAAAACATTAACTATATCGGTATCTGCAAACAAACTACTTAAACGTATATCTATCATCTTTATTAATGGTTTTTAAATAAGGACTCAACATCAAAACAGGCCAGAAGGAAATCAGGATTTATAAATTTAGTTATGTGTCTAACAAATTCAAAGGACTTTATTTTTACTGTAAACTCATTTTTTGTTAAGGCCTGCGACATAGGTACATCCCAGTGGCACTCACAATGAGGTGAATTGGAAGCCTCACTTTGTACATTATGGGAAGTTCTTACATGACGCAGGGAGAAGCAGTAACGCTGTACATAAAATCTAAATCCATATCTGAACATTTATGAAGGGATTCAGAGAAACTGTTAGTCAGACTAAAGTCCTGGAGGTGGTAGTACAGTACACTTACCGTCTCCTGGGGTAGAGGTAAGGGACAAGGGGGTAAGGGTGAATGAATGATTATCAATGTTTTTCCTCTATTTTTAGTCCCCAGGCCGGGCCAGGAGCTGTGATTAGACCCCTGCAATCACAAATAGGCGAGTACACCACATATAGGTGAGGACATATAGGTGTGGACAGGCTGGACATGTGGTCCAGTAACTGGCTTCTCGAATTCAATCCAGCCAAATGCAAAGTCATGAAGATTGGGGAGGGGCAAAGAAGACCGCAGACAGAGTATAGGCTAGGTGGACAAAGACTACAGACCTCACTCAGGGAGAAAGACCTTGGGGTGACCATAACACCGAGCACATCACCGGAGGCACACATCAACCAAATAACCGCTGCAGCATACGGGCGCCTGGCAAACCTGAGAATAGCGTTCCGATACCTTAATAAGGAATCGTTCAAGACACTGTACACTGTGTATGTTAGGCCCATACTGGAGTATGCAGCACCAGTCTGGAACCCACACCTGGTCAAGCACGTCAAGAAGTTAGAGAAAGTACAAAGGTTTGCAACAAGGCTAGTCCCAGAGCTCAAGGGAATGTCGTACGAGGAAAGGTTAAGGGAAATCGGACTGACGACACTGGAGGACAGAAGGGTCAGGGGAGACATGATAACGACATACAAGATACTGCGGGGAATAGACAAGGTGGACAGAGATAGGATGTTCCAGAGAGGGGACACAGGGACAAGGGGTCACAACTGGAAGCTGAAGACTCAGACGAGTCATAGGGACGTTAGGAAGTATTTCTTCAGTCATAGAGTTGTCAGCAAGTGGAATAGCCTAGCAAGTGAAGTAGTGGAGGCAGGAACCATACATAGTTTTAAGAAGAGGTATGACAAAGCTCAGGAAGCAGAGAGAGAGAGGACCCAGTAGCGATCAGTGAAGAGGCGGGGCCAGGAGCTGAGTCTCGACCCCTGCAACCACAATTAGGTGAGTACAATTAGGTGAGTACACACACACACACACACACACACACACACACACACACACACACACACACACACACACACACACACACACACACACACACACACACACACAAGACTGAGAGACAAAGAGGGGTACCAGAGAGTATTCCTCGACCGCGACAGAACACAAGAAGAAAGGACTACACTGAAAGAGAGGGTACAGAGACGCAAGGAGGAACGAGAAGCAATGAAAATGAGCAGGACCCAGACACAGGAGGAAGGGCAAACACACCCCACAGAATCTCCCACCAAAAGACCCCACCCGCGACATTCCCAACGCAACTGAGCAACCTATACTCCAACCCACTCACTGTTCCCTCTGCCACCAACCCCCTTATCACAAACCTCACCCCAACAGCTGTCCCTTATGGGCATTCTGACCCCACCCCCATCAGCACATACCCCACCTACACCACAGCCCCATATAGGCCCCCACCAAGGCTCTCCCTCCCCCAACCCCAATACACTTGCATGACCACAATGATAGAAAAGAAACTAAAGGTTTGGTACACAAATGCGGATGGAATAATGAATAAACATGAGGAGTGGAATGAAAGAATCAGTGAAAAATCCCCAGACATCATAGCAGTCACAGAAACAAAACTCGCTGAGATAATAACAGACACAATCTTCCCAACAGGATATCAGATCCTGAGGAAAGATAGAAGGAGTAGAGGGGGAGGAGGGGTTGCACTGCTCATAAAACACCAATGGGGATTTGAGGAAATGGAAGGCATGGACATGATTGGAGAAAGAGACTACATTGTAGGTACAATTCAGTCCGGAGAACATAAAGTAGTCATTGGAGTGATGTATAACCCACCTCAGAACTGCAGGAGGCCAAGAGAGGAGTACGAAGAAAACAACAGGGTGATGGTGGACACACTGGCTGAGGTGGCAAGAAGAGCTCACTCGAGCAGAGCAAAGTTACTGGTAATGGGCGATTTCAACCACAGGGAGATCGACTGGGAAAACCTGGAGCCACATGGGGGTCCCGAAACATGGAGAGCAAAGATGATGGATGTGGTACTTGAAAACCTCATGCATCAACATGTCAGGGACACAACCAGAGAGAGAGGGGAGGATGAGCCAGCAAGACTGGATCTTGTGTTCACCCTGAGCAGTTCAGACATCGAGGACATCACTTACGAGAGGCCCCTTGGAGCTAGCGATCATGTGGTTCTGAGTTTTGACTATATAGTAGAGTTACAAGTGGAGAAGGGAACAGGAACTGAAGGGGACAGGCCAAACTACAAAAGGGGGGACTACACAGGTATGAGAAACTTCCTGCAGGAGGTTCAGTGGGACAGAGAAATGGTAGGAAAATCAGTAAACGAGATGATGGAATATGTGGCAACAAAGTGCAAGGAGGCAGAGGAAAGTTTTGTTCCCAAGGGAAACAGAAATAATAGGAAGACCAAGACGAGTCCTTGGTTTACCCGAAGGTGTAGGGAGGCAAAAGCTAAGTGCAACAGAGAATGGAAAAGGTACAGGAGGCATAGGACCCAGGAAAACAAGGAGATTAGTAGAAGAGCCAGAAACGAGTATGCACAGATAAGGAGGGAGGCCCAGAGACAGTATGAAAACGACATAGCATCGAAAGTCAAATCTGACCCGAAACTGCTGTATAGCCACATTAGGAAGAAGACAACAGTCAAGGACCAGGTGATAAGGCTGAGGAAAGAAGGTGGGGAACTCACAAGAAACGATCAAGAGGTATGTGAGGAGCTCAACACGAGATTTAAGGAAGTATTTACAGTAGAGACAGGAAGGACTCTGGGGGGACAGACCAGATGGGGACACCAACAAGGAATACACCAACAAGTGTTGGACGACATACATACAGATGAGGAGGAGGTAAAGAAACTGCTAAGGGACATCGATACCTCAAAGGCAATGGGACCGGACAACATCTCTCCATGGGTCCTTAGAGAGGGAGCAGATATGTTGTGTGTACCACTTACCACAATCTTCAACACATCCCTGGAAACTGGGCAACTACCTGAGGTATGGAAGACAGCAAATGTAGTTCCCATTTTCAAAAAAGGAGACAGAAAAGAGGCACTAAACTATAGACCTGTGTCATTGACGTGTATAGTATGCAAAATTATGGAGAAGATTATCAGGAGGAGAGTGGTGGAGCACCTGGAACGGAACAGGAGTATAAATGCCAACCAGCACGGATTCACGGAAGGCAAATCCTGTGTCACAAACCTTCTGGAGTTCTATGATAAAATAACAGAAGTAAGACAAGAGAGAGAGGGGTGGGTTGATTGCATCTTCTTGGACTGCAAGAAGGCCTTTGACACAGTTCCTCACAAGAGATTAGTGCAGAAGCTAGAGCATCAGGCGCATATAACAGGAAGGGCACTGCAATGGATCAGAGAATACCTGACAGGGAGGCAACAACGAGTCATGGTACGTAATGATGTATCACAGTGGGCACCTGTGACGAGCGGGGTCCCACAGGGGTCGGTCTTAGGACCAGTGCTATTTTTGGTATATGTGAACGACATGACGGAAGGGTTAGACTCAGAAGTGTCCCTGTTTGCAGATGATGTGAAGTTAATGAGGAGAATTAAATCTGATGAGGACCAGGCAGGACTTCAAAGAGACCTGGACAGACTGGACACCTGGTCCAGCAAATGGCTTCTCGAATTTAATCCTGCCAAATGCAAAGTCATGAAGATAGGGGAAGGGCACAGAAGACCGCAGACAGAGTATAGGCTAGGTGGACAAAGACTGCAAACCTCACTCAAGGAGAAAGATCTTGGGGTGAGTATAACACCGAGCATGTCTCCGGAAGCACACATCAATCAGATAACTGCTGCAGCATATGGGCGCCTGGCAAACCTGAGAACAGCATTCCGATACCTTAGTAAGGAATCATTCAAGACACTGTACACCGTGTATGTCAGGCCCATACTGGAGTATGCAGCACCTGTTTATAACCCGCACTTGATAAAGCACGTCAAGAAACTAGAGAAAGTACAAAGGTTTGCAACAAGGTTAGTTCCAGAGCTAAGGGGAATGTCCTATGAAGAAAGATTAAGGGAAATCGGCCTGACGACACTGGAGGACAGGAGGGTCAGGGGAGACATGATAACGACATATAAAATACTGCGTGGAATAGACAAGGTGGACAAGGACAGGATGTTCCAGGGAGGGGACACAGAAACAAGAGGCCACAATTGGAAGTTGAAGACACAAATGAGTCAGAGAGATAGTAGGAAGTATTTCTTCAGTCATAGAGTTGTAAGGCAGTGGAATAGCCTAGGAAATGACGTAGTGGAGGCAGGAACCATACACAGTTTTAAGACGAGGTTTGATAAAGCTCATGGAGCGGGGAGAGAGAGGGCCTAGTAGCAACCGGTGAAGAGGCGGGGCCAGGAGCTAGGACTCGACCCCTGCAACCACAAATAGGTGAGTACAAATAGGTGAGTACACACACACACACATACACACACACACACACACACACACACACACACACACACACACACACACACATACACACACACACACACACACACACACACACACACACACACACACACACACACACACACACACACACACACACACACACACAGAATCAAACTCGTATAAAAAACATATAAAATCATTTTTCCACAGAAATTTTGTTGTACTACCTTGTTCTTCAGTTAAGACTTTATAATCCCTTGCTGACTTTTTTCTCTTTTTTTGTGTAATATTGGCCTTTGCATGGATGAGACGGACTCTGAGTGAAGAGAACTTTGCGGAGATCAAAGAACTTTCCCTGAGGCGAATATATTCTCTGCTTGAAAGTAAAGAATATGATGGGGGGGATGGAAAAGACCAGGAGAGGGAGTAGAAGGTAGAGAGAAGGAATCAAGTGGAGGGTACAGGAATGAGAAGGGTAGAAACAGCGGAAAGGAGAAGAGATGCGAGCCAAGTGCAGGAAAAGGAATGAGAGAGATGGAGAAGAGATGAGAGAAAAAGGAATTTTATTAAAATTTTGATGATAAAGGAGAGAAAAAAGGGATGGCAGGAGAAGAGAGGCAAGAAGAAAATGCTTATGAAAACGAGAAAGAGAAGGAAAGAGGGACAAGAAAATGGAAGGAGAGGACGAGGGAGGGAAGAAGGAAGTTGATGTAATTAAAGAGGTGAGGAGAAGGAAGAAGAATGGAGAAGAGAGGAGAGGAAAGCTCGTGTAACCCTGGAAGAACATATACAAGTGTGTATAAAAACTTACACAACCTAGGGGGGAAGTATTGAAATTTTAAACGAAACTTAAACAGTTGAAAGGGAAATTATACAAATTTGTATACGAAACATACATACCACAAGGGGCAAAGACGCAGCTTTATACAGAGAACATTCATCAAACGTATACAACTATGTATATCACCCAGGGGGTATATATACAACTTTGTATTGGAAAAAACTACAAATATATACAAAGTGAATAGAAACACCCAGTACATAATATTTATGAGTGGATAAACATGAAGATGATGGGATGTGAGGGAGGCAGAGAAGGACAGATATTGCAGCAAAGAGAGAAAGAAATACGGAAGGAAGTCTTCAAAGGAAATTCTGATTACTGAACGCACGATGCTGCCATCAAGAGTAATGAGTCCCTGTGATTTAGAGAGCTTTATCGGACCCGTTCGTTGTCTGAGAAAATTCTTTAGAGAGGACTGAATTGCACATGGGATGAGGAGGAGGGGGAAGAGTACATCTTATATAGGCTATCACTTAATTAAGAGTATATCAGAGCGCAGATCTATACGCGTAATTTGTAAATATAAATAAATTAATAACAGCTACTCTTTAATGGCGGCGTAAGCTAACTTTAATTAATTATAACATCTTTACATTTCCTAATTATTGTTTATAAACGATTGGCTTTTTCTCTTCAAAATTTTAGGCAGATGGTAGTAAGGATGTAAATGTATCCAAGAGGCTACTGTTCAGATTACAAGAGAGAGAAACTTGAAAGAGAAAGCCAAAGTCAGCTGCGTCCAATATCTGGCGAGATGTGGGAGGTGGTGGGATGATGAGTGATGCGAGGCAATTGTTTTATAAGAAAGGTGTGATGCCAGAGGGAGTTTGTTGAGTCTGGTAATGAACTATAAGTATTTGCTGGGAAGGAGCTGCTGGGCTCCTCCTACTAAAGGCAGTTTTCAACTGATGATGTGACGTCCTAATATCGTGATTAATAGCGAGTAGCCGACACACTAGGTAAAGTAAAACAGATATACCAGAGCATGGTATTTTGTTAAATGACTTATCGCCCTAAAGAGAATTCATGAAGTCTCTGCAATGCTTGACAAAGCGCTATCTAGGCAAAATGTCGTCTAATGTAAAAAGATCCACTCTGCTACCTGTGTTTTAGTGTCTTACCCCCGTTTATTTTGTCGTATTGATACTTAAGGTGGATAAGTCATTGTTTATCTTGTAGTCATCTGAAATTTAGCTCTGTAGAGCTTTTTACTCATCTATTTCAGTATTCAAGTTTTTCTGTTTGCCTGAAGTGTTTGTCCCACAATGACCCGCATACCTCAAGATTTGTTCTACATGTGTTGTACACATGCTCCACGACTGGTTCTACATGTGTTGCATACATGCTCCAAGACAGGTTCTACATGTGTTGTATACATGCTCCAAGACTGGTTCAACATGTATTGTATACAAGCTCCAAGATTCATCCGAAATTCAGATTACTTATGATTCATGATTTGTCCTGCGTGTGTACACATAATGTGTGTTGCATATATACTCTAAGACTGATCCTACGTGTAGGGTATACGAACTCCTCGATAGATCTTACGTGTTGTATATACAGAAGTCCACAGAATACACTTTTGAGATTCTGAATAATTATTTTTTTTTACCAGACGTCGTAGGGCAATGGCTGGTATCACTGAGACTACCCAGCACATTACCTGGTATTAATTCGACTAACCAACACATCATCCGGTATTAATAAGAATAAATATCCAGCACATCTGGTGTTACTGAGACTACCCAGTACTCTAGTACTAGAGAATGTGTACATGAGAGTATACGGGAGTGCATACTTGTTTCCTCCTGGTGTCTCAATATTTCTTACACACACAATCCTGGTGTAATACCAATCTTGCTCCTGTACCCCAGACCTCGGGAAAGATTTACTAAATAGTGGCATATGCAAATTGCTCTGTCATGAACTACAGCAACACATTTCCCAATTTTTGAATCATAGACGACCTGCTTCCCCCAACAACTACAAACAGTCGCACTGGGATGGCCCGATAGTGGAGAAAATAGCCTCAACAATGCTTCAGAGTGTGTAAGGGAAGGATAGAGCCCGCCTCCTGGCAGTGAGAGCTCCTCATGCAGGGGACTTTCTGTTGGCTGTTCCCAACTCCAGCCTTGGCACACGGCTCGACCCACAGACCATCCGCACTGGTGTTGCCCTTCGACTTGCCACCCCTGTTTTCGCCGAACACAGGTGTATTTGTGGCAGTGAAGCAGCAGACCGATTCGGGTACCATGTTCTTGTGTGCCGTAAATCCGAGAGAAAGATTACAAGACATGAGGTTAATAACATTGTCAAGAGGAGCCTCACAACAGCCGGATGCCCAGCAGTAAGAGAGCCACGCTAACTATGCAGATCTAATGGCAGCCAGAAGCGTCCAGATGGTATCAAACTTCAAGCCTGGACAGACGGTAAGCAAGTGGTGTGGGACTACACATGTGCATCTATCTTAGCTGATACCTATCTCCAATACACCAGGGAAGAAGGAGGGGCAGCCGCCAGCTTCAGGGAGTCTCAAAAGTCTAGAAAATATGAAGAACTTGCCCATCATTATATGTTTGTTCCCATAGGCTCAGAAACCCTTGGCTCATGGGGAAAGAGTGCATCTAAGTTCCTTAAGGAGCTAGGCAAAAGACTCATCAGGGTAACTGGGGATCCCAGGCAGCTAGTTTTATTTTCCAGCGACTCAGCGCTGTTGTTCAGAGGGGTAATGCCTGCTGTATTTTGGGCACGCGCCACAGTTCTGAAGAGCTGGATGAGATTTTCGCATTATAATCAGTGACAAACATGTAGCAATATGTATTAGACATTTATCTCTCACATCTCATGTACTGTATATGCCATCTTTATATCAGCAATGTATCTCTTAAATCTTTTGCACCATATTATGTAATAAAATATTCCTATTGGTAAAAAAGAATGAAAAGATGGGGTGGTAGAGGAAGTGGAATATTCAAACAGCTTCAGGAAGAAATCCAAAGATTCTTCCTTGAAGCCTTTTTATCCACTTTTCCGAGACTATGGGTCCCATAATTTACACCAGAGGTGGACCCCATCCTATATATATATATATATATATATATATATATATATATATATATATATATATATATATATATATATATATATATATATATATATATATATATATATATATACATATATATATATATGTATATATATATATATATAAATATATATATATATATAAATATATATATATATCTACCGTCCTGCCAAGTGAGTGTAAAACGAAAGCCTGTAATTGTTTTACATGATGGTAGGATTGCTGGTGTCCTTTTTTCTGTCTCATGAACATGCAAGATTTCAGGTACGTCTTGCTACTTCTACTTACACTTAGGTCACACTACACATACATGTACAAGCACATATATACACACCCCTCTGGGTTTTCTTCTATTTTCTTTCTAGTTCTTATTCTTGTTTATTTCCTCTTATCTCCATGGGGAAGTGGAACAGAATTCTTCCTCCGTAAGCCATGCGTGTTGTAAGAGGCGACTAAAATGCCGGGAGCAAGGGGCTAGTAACCTCTTCTCCTGTATATATTACTAAATGTAAAAGGAGAAACTTTCGTTTTTCCTTTTGGGCCACCCTGCCTCGGTGGGATACGGCCGGTGTGTTGAAAGAAGAATGAAAGAATATATATATATATATAATATATATATGATATATATATATATAATATATATATAATATATATATATATATATATATATATATATATATGTCGTGCCGAATAGGCAGAACTTGTGATCTTGGCTTAAATAGCAACGCTTATCTTGCCATATAGGACAAGTGAAAATTTGTGTATGCAATAATTTCGCCAAAATCATTCTGAACCTAACGAAAAAAATATATTTGATTGTGTTTGTTTAGTACTAAATTATTATAAACGCATTTAAAATATATTTAGTTGGGTTAGGCTAAAATAAATTGCTCTTGTTATAATAAAATTAAGTAAGTTTTCTAAGATCTTTTGGTGTAAATTTTTTTACATTAACATTAACATTTACATTAATATTAATGAAAAAAAATATGTCTTTAAACGTATAAGAGAAAATTTTAGAAAAGACTTAATTTTAAATGAGTTCTTGCTAATTGACCAGTTTTACATATTCGACACGAAATATATATATATATATATATATATATATATATATATATATATATATATATATATATATATATATATATATATATATATATATATATATATATATATATATATATATATATATATATATATATATATATTTAAGTATGGTTATCGGGTACAAACCTGTGAGCTACAATTTAAGACTATGCTCATGGTCGTGGACTCCTTGGTAGTTCCTATATGGGGAAATAAGGCGTGCTCACCTGTTTTGCCTTAGGGGCTTTCTCAATAAATCTCAAAGCCAACTGTTCTTTAACATTATTATCATACCTCCCAACTAATCCCTTTCTAATCAAGTTTTTCTCTTTTGAATTTAATTGTCCAAGTGATTTTCTTAAAATCAGTAGGTAACTCTGGACGATCTGGTTTCCAAGATACTCACACCCAATATTGACCGTCCTTAAATTCCTTGTTCATCAAATAATCTTGGTTGGTTCCTCACTACTTTCATAATTCTGTTTGTCTAATAGATCCGTGTGTGCACCAATTTTTAATCACAACCACGGCCTCTGTTGCTGATGTTGGGATTTATCATCCACCCGGAGTTCCCAGAAATCCTGATGGAATCCTGCCGCTTTTATATGGCCAGCGGAGGGACCTGTATATTCCAATCGGAATACACACATTTCCAGTCATAGACGCTTAGAGCTCAGAGAGAAATCATCGCCAGAATGACCTAATTACTTAATAAATAGTTCACCCTCCTTACTCCATTTTTTCTCAATTTATTCATTTGGTAAAGTGAAATATTTACCTGTCAGTATATTCTTGTGGCCGAGTACTGAATGACTTTGACTAATATCAGCTGGTCACCTTTATCCTCGTCCTTGCCCATCTGCCTTTGCTAACTATGACTGATTTACCATGTACGACTCACTCCTTATTATCACTCGTGCATTCCACACTATATATCATTTCCTCATACTTTATATTTTCTCATTATTACTCGTTATTCTCTCTTCACAAATCGCTTATTTCCATTTATTTGTACTCCTTCACTTAATTTTACTCAGCGCTCCCAACACATATCTTAAATTCCTCGGACAAATGTGTCTTAGGAGGCAGAATCTTTGCACACAAGTTTCGACATATTTATATAACAATACAGTCAAAACGCTTTGGCTTAATGCTATGGTTTTGCATGTAGATCTGTTTTAGAGAAAAAAACAATCCACCGCTGTCAGCGTTTTTAATAATAATACCAAATGAGTTCCAGGATACCCGGTATTACGAGCCTGGCAACACTATACATAGAGCATCTAGTGTTTCCATGCCAACAATAATACTTCAGTTATCGTCTAAGACGACCATCACCAAGGTTTATCTACGGGATGTTGGGACGCCTTATTACATCAGTTAAACCACTTGAAATAGGTGAGCTTAGACTTATATTGTTTCCAAGAACATACACAGGTGGGTAACACTACTCGAGGGAAAGGGATGAACACTTGATATCTGTTTATAAGGACAAAATCACTAATTACAAGGACACACACTTCACTTTAACAACACCCAGGAACAGGGACATGAGAACCAGGCTCTTGGAAAATACATTGTTCTTTTTGGCCCTCATTCTTTCTCCATGGAACCAGTCTGGTAATTTTGTTATGTTTTGTGCCCGCCTGAGCGGCTAGTTTATTGTGCACCCGCAGCTCATCCTGTGAACGATAACACAGGATTACAGAGGTCACAATAGGTTTATCAGATCTCGCTTCGCATAGTTAAGTATAAAAAAATATTAGTAATTTCATCTGTTACAATTTCTTTATAAAGTTAATGAACACAATACAGTATGGAGTTACAATGTCCAAAAACATTTAGTATTTTAATGCCACTAAACCATTTGTCATTATTGGATTGTATTATCTACAAAAGCAATTCATTCATTTAGTTTACATAAAACTGTGGATAGTCTTAAGATTTCAATTACATTATCATTAACAATGCAGTGTTTTGCCATATCCTGTAGAGTCTGCATGGAGGCGTCTCTGAAAGATTGGATATTGGAACTCTAATGGATATAGTGTTTCAGTGTATGGACCTCGGTCTCCACACTTTGCATTTGATGTAGCTGGCATCGCTATACAAACGTACTGCCAGAGATACTTTGAAGCCTAACCTTAGTCTAGCAGTAACATCTTGCAATACGCTGACCACGTAACTCTTTCCATAAATATATTTAACTTGACACTTTTCGGTACATAAGAACATAAGAACGAAGGAACACTGCAGAAGGCCTACTGGCCCATGCGAGGCAGGTCCAAGTCTCCTACCGGCTTAAGCCAATGCACCCAACCTAGTCAGGTCAGGTCAGGTCACATTGACTTAAGGGAGGAACACGGCAACCGACCTGGTAGCACAAGCTATCAGGTCCAACTCACACCCACCCACATCCACTCATGTATTGATGGACAACTGATCTGCTGCTTTTGTTTTTCACTATTGTTCTTCTCAAATTCGTTGGATAGTTCTTTTCTGACAATATTTTTTAAACTTTTGTTTGAAAAAACAAAATTATATTCGACATTCTCCTTATTTAATGTTTGTTTGGCCATTGTCGTATTGGCTATTTTCAATACGACAATGGCCAAACTAGTCACCAAGCGAATCAGCCAAGCTGACTACGCTGCCTCCTGGGGTTAACAAGCCTGAACTACTTCCGGTATCTCTATTTAACGACTTTATGAATTGTTCAGAAAGAAGACGCATTCTAAAAAATAAAAATAGGGTAAAATATCGCATTTACCATCACAAAGACACATCACCTGGTATTGTTTTACAAACCTCTTAGTATTGTGCTATACATCACTTGGCAATATTCATCACTTAACTTGTTTTCTGGCACACGTGTGTAGAAAATTTTGCAATTTCCACTTTCTCTCTCTGGTCACAAGTGTAACACTGCTTGTCCAAACTGCCAGAGGAATTGCAATGGCAGGGGTTCAGTAGGATTCTTTGTATAAATATAAACTGAATATTGTTATTTTCGAGTCAGTGCAAAAGAAACATCCTCTAGATATATTAAAAAATGATTAGTGAGACATTTATAATTTCTTGTTTTTAAAGTGTAAATTTGACTTTACATTATTCCATTTATTCCCGGCAACAAGTTGTTGGGGAGATGCAGCTGCAACGGAGCCGCCGCACATAAATCTAAAGTAAATGACCCATTGTGGGAAAGGAAGTTTACATTTTCATGGTGGGTAATCCACCATCTTCCTGCCGTCACTACCACATTGCTACTTCCCCTCTCTTCCCCACCTACCACCCTTTAACACAACTTTCTCGTACCCCTCCTTTTCGTCCTTCACCATCACCACCACCGCCACCGCTGCCGACGGCGTCGTCGCTGCCGCCATTACCTTCCAACAACCCCCTCACCCCCTCCTCCTCCTCCTCCCCCTCTTCCACCTCTTCCTTTTCCTTTTCCTCTTCATCCTCATGACCTTTCTTCCCCACCCAACAGGCTTCCATTCTCATCACTTCCCTAGTCCCCTTCTTTCAATCAACATCGCCACTACAAAAACATCTCCCTGGACTTTCCTTTTACCGCAGCCACATGAGAGTGTCATCCACTGAGCACAGGATAAATCCCCACGCGGATATAAACTAAGTCTTGCAGTGGGCCGCAGAAAACAAAATGATGCTCAATGAGGATAAGCTTCAGTTAATTCTTTGTAGAAAACTTGAGGAATAATAGTTAAAATGGAGTATACTACAAACTCTAACTATATAATAGAGTGAAAAGCTAAAGAGAAGGACTTGAGATTGATAATGCCAGAGAATCTCACTTTCAAGGATCATAACAATGGCATCGCATCTGCGAGCAAAATGATAAGATGGATAATGAAAAACTTCAAAACAAGGGATACCATGCCAGTGATGACCGTTTTTAAATCACTTGTGTTCTTTAGGCTTTAAAACTGCTGTACACTAACAGCCACATTCAAGGTGGGCCAAACTGCCACTCTAAAGAATGTACAGTATTAGAATGTACGTATTAGTTCATTCAAGCACTTTAATTATTGGGAAAGGTTGAAGTCTCATGACCTGTACTCCCTGGAACGTAGTTGAGAAAGTTACATCATAATATATACCTGGGAAGTCTTAGAGAGACTGGTCACAAATCTGCACATAAAAATCACTTCCTACGAAAGCAAAAGATTCGGCAGACGGTGCAACATACCCTCAATAAAATGCATGGGTGCCGTGAGTACGCTAAGAGAAAACACAAGTGTCCGGGGCCCAAGACGTAAGTAGCGTAAGGGGGATTACCAGTAGACCCTTGGCTGTTTTCAAAAGGGAACTTAACAGGTACTTAAAGTTAGTGCCCGATTACCGAGTTGTGGTTCGTCCAGCAGTAACAGTGTGGGTGATCAAACCTGATCCACCACGAGACCTGGTTGAGGACCAGGCCGAAGGAGCGTTGGTCGGTCGGGACAACCTCCAGGTAGACAGGTTGACTGTTTCCACCATTAACACACCTTCCAAGACCTTTCTCAACTATCACTCATACATACACCCCATCCTCCATCATCCACCTCAATACAAAAAATCACCTCCCTGACTTCCCTCTCTCCCCTCAACCACCACCTCAACTTCGCTGGAAACCCGTTCCTCTTGCCAGATATTCACTCACTAACAAACCATTCAGTACACACATTTTCCCTGATGCCACCACCACCACACACAAGGTTTCCGTATAGTTCATTATTAAAAGCATGCGACTCATAATCGCAATGTCCAGGTTTCGATTTCCCAGCATGAAGAAACATGTATGATAGTATCGTTTCTGCCCTGCTGCCCCTCCCCACCTAGCTGTATAAATGGGCACAGTTCCGGAAAAAAGTTCCTATACTTTCTCTGCCGGACAGAAGTAACATTTGGCAACTTGGACGTAGTAAATAGAGAAGTAAAGACTATTTTCATAAGGAATTAACCCAACTTGTAACGACGACGGTGATTCGTTGACAAAAATTAATTGCTGGTACTTTCTGTGTATCTATATAAAATAAGATTTATGAATACAAAAATGAATTAATTATCATTCAAATATTATACTCAATATCATAAAAAAAATTATTTTAACATAGTGTGGGTAATTCTACCAACATTAATAGCATTTTAAAAGGTGGCCGAATATATTGAAGGGAAGTGTTATGATGGTAGGTCCGTAATCATTATACATCATTCACATCTACTCAGGTGAAGCATAATTTTGCTGGACGAGTTGGGTGAATGTGTGAGTCTTGGTGCCCATAATGTCTTACATAATATTAGTAATTAGTATAAGTCATAATTTAAAATAATATTTCACTAATCAAGGTGTGATACTTATTATGCTATTATTTAACACAAATAATAGCATTCGCCCTTTCTGTCATTTTATAATGAAACTAGTGCACACACACACACACACACACACACACACACACGGTGAGGGCGATATGACCCAGGTGACAAATTTTCAGAGAATTGGGTGGTTTGCGAGTGGAAGGATACGGCCTGTCAAAGTAATTTTCAAGGAAGAATCAGTTCGAACCAGGATTCTGCAAGAGAAAGCAAGACTGAGGGACAAACAGGGGTACCAGAGAGTATACCTCGACCGCGACAGAACACAAGAAGAAAGGACTACACTGAAAGAGAGGGTACAGAGACGCAAGGAGGAACGAGAGGCAATGACGAAGATGAGCAGGACCCAGACACAGGAGGAAGGGCAAACACACCCCACAGAATCTCCCACCAAAAGACTCCAACCGCGACATTCCCAACGCAACTGAGCAACCTATACTACAACCCACTCACTGTTCCCTCTGCCACCAACCCCCATATCACAAACTTCACCCCAACAGCTGTCCCTTATGGGCATTCTGACCCCACTCCCATCATCACAAACCCCACCTACACGACAGCCCTACATAGGCCCCCACCAAGGCTCTCGCTCCCCCAACCCCAATATTCTTGCATGACCATAATGACAGAAAAGAAACTGAAAGTTTGGTACACAAACGCGGATGGAATAACGAATAAACATGAGGAGTGGAACGAAAGAATCAGTGAGAAATCCCCAGACATCATATCAGTCACAGAAACAAAACTCGCTGAGACAATAACAGACACAATCTTCCCAACGAGATATCAGATCCTGAGGAAAAATATAAGGAGTAGAGGGGGAGGAGGGGTTGCACTGCTCATAAAACACCGATGGGGATTTGAGGAAATAGAAGGCATGGACATGATTGGAGAAAGAGACTATATTGTAGGTACAATTCAGTCCGGAGAACATAAAGTAGTCATTGGAGTGATGTATAACCCACCACAGAACTGCAGGAGGCCAAGAGAGGAGTACGAAGAAAACAACAGGGTGATGGCGGACACACTGGCTGAGGTGGCAAAAAGAGCTCACTCGAGCAGAGCAAAGTTGCTGGTAATGGGCGATTTCAACCACAGGGAGATCGACTGGGAAAACCTGGAGCCACATGGGGGTCCCGAAACATGGAAAGCCAAGATGATGGATGTGGTACTTGAAAACCTCATGCATCAACATGTCAGGGACACAACCAGAGAGAGAGGGGAGGATGAGCCAGCAAGACTGGATCTTGTGTTCACCCTGAGCAGTTCAGACATTGAGGACATCACTTACGAGAGGCCCCTTGGAGCTAGCGATCACGTGGTTCTGAGTTTTGATTATATAGTAGAGTTACAAGTGGAGAAGGTAACAGGAACTGAAGGGGACAGGCCAAACTATAAAAGGGGGGACTACACAGGTATGAGAAACTTCCTGCAGGAGGTTCAGTGGGACAGAGAAATGGTAGGAAAATCAGTAAACGAGATGATGGAATATGTGGCAACAAAGTGCAAGGAGGCAGAGGAAAGGTTTGCTCCCAAGGGAAACAGAAATAATAGGAAGACCAAAACGAGTCCTTGGTTTACCCGAAGGTGTAGGGAGGCAAAAACTAAGTGCAACAGAGAATAGAAAAGGTACAGGAGGCATAGGACCCAGGAAAACAAGGAGATTAGTAGAAGAGCCAGAAACGAGTATGTACAGATGAGGAGGGAGGCCCAGCGACAGTATGAAAACGACATAGCATCGAAAGTCAAATCTGATCCGAAACTGCTGTATAGCCACATTAGGAGGAAGACAGCAGTCAAGGACCAGGTGATAAGGCTGAGGAAAGAAGGTGGAGAACTCACAAGAAACGATCAAGAGGTATGTGAGGAGCTCAACACGAGATTTAAGAAAGTATTTACAGTAGATACAGGAAGGACTCTGGGGGGACAGACCAGATGGGGACACCAGCAAGGAATACACCAACAAGTGTTAGACGACATACATACAGATGAGGAGGAGGTGAAGAAACTGCTAAGGGACATCGATACCTCAAAGGCAATGGGACCGGACAACATCTCCCCGTGGGTCCTTAGAGAGGGAGCAGATATGTTGTGCGTGCCACTTACCACAATCTTCAACACGTCCCTGAAAACTGGGCAACTACCTGAGGTATGGAAGACGGCAAATGTAGTTCCCATTTTTAAAAAAGGAGACAGAAAAGAGGCACTAAACTATAGACCTGTGTCATTGACGTGTATAGTATGCAAAGTTATGGAGAAGATTATCAGGAGGAGAGTGGTGGAGCACCTGGAACGGAACAAGAGAATAAATGCCAACCAGCACGGATTCATGGAAGGCAAATCCTGTGTCACAAACCTTCTGGAGTTTTATGATAAAATAACAAAAGTAAGACACGAGAGAGAGGGGTGGGTTGATTGCATTTTCTTGGACTGCAAGAAGGCCTTTCACACAGTTCCTCACAAGAGATTAGTGCAGAAGCTAGAGCATCAGGCGCATATAACAGGAAGGGTACTGCAATGGATCAGAGAATACCTGACAGGGAGGCAACAACGAGTCATGGTACGTAATGATGTATCACAGTGGGCACATGTGACGAGCGGGGTCCCACAGGGGTCGGTCCTAGGACCAGTGCTATTTTTGGTATATGTAAACGACATGATGGAAGGGTTAGACTCAGAAGTGTCCCTGTTTGCAGATGATGTGAAGTTAATGAGGAGAATTAAATCAGATGAGGACCAGGCAGGACTTCAAAGAGACCTGGACAGACTGGACACCTGGTCCAGCAAATGGCTTCTCGAATTTAATCCTGCCAAATGCAAAGTCGTGAAGATAGGGGAAGGGCACAGAAGACCACAGACAGAGTATAGGCTAGGTGGCCAAAGACTGCAAACCTCACTCAAGGAGAAAGATCTTGGGGTGAGTATAACACTGAGCATGTCTCCGGAAGCACTCATCAATCAGATAACTGTCGCAGCATATGGGCGCCTGGCAAACCTGAGAGCAGCATTCCGATACCTTAGTAAGGAATCGTTCAAAACACTGTACACCGTGTATGTCAGGCCCATACTGGAGTATGAAGCACCTGTTTGGATCCCGCACTTGATAAAGCACGTCAAGAAACTAGAGAAAGTACAAAGGTTTGCGACAAACTTTGTTCCAGAGCTAAGGGGAATGTCCTATGAAGAAAGATTAAAGGAAATCGGCCTGACGACACTGGAGGACAGGAGGGTCAGGGGAGACATGATAACGACATATAAAATACTGCGTAGAATAGACAAGGTGGACAAAGACAGGATGTTCCAGGGAGGGGACACAGAAACAAGAGGCCACAATTGGAAGTTGAAGACACAAATGAGTCAGAGAGATATTAGGAAGTATTTCTTCAGTCATAGAGTTGTCAGGCTGTGGAATAGCCTAGAAAATGACGTAGTGGAGGCAGGAACCATACACAGTTTTAAGACGAGGTTTGATAAAGATCATGGAGCGGGGAGAGAGAGGGCCCAGTAGCAACTGGTGAAGAGGCGGGGTCAGGAGCTAAGACTCAACCCCTGCAACCATAAATAGGTGAGTACACACACACACACACACACACACACACACACACACACACACACACACACACACACACACACACACACACACACACACACACACACACACACACATACACAAAGGCCTACTGTTACATGCCAGAAAGATCACTGCTAAAACCGGCAGTTGGTAGTTCAATATTTCAAATAAAACACTCTGCAGAAAGATACTTAAACAAACACTAACATACTATGCATATACTATTGGAAAACATATAAAATATTCATTGACCATTTACTTGAGGCTGTTACTACTATAATGTTCACGACCCAACAAACACACGCAAGTGCTAAAAATTCTACATTTTTTAAATAAAGTCTCAGATCAACTAAATTCTTGTCTAGACTTCTAAGTCATTTTTTATGTAGTCATTTTAGGTCCATTTTCCTCGGGTTTCACGTGAAATACTGCAATTCAAGGATGAGAGAGGTGAATGACACTTAAGGTTTTTGTTTTTCCTTCATGCAAGGGAATCATGTAATAATGTTGATATCATTATCAACAATATGTTAATTAAATAAAACACATGTAACTAATGTAACTTTTTATTGTAGCAACGTTTTGCTCTCCACAAGCTTAGTCGAGGTGTTATGAACAATACAGCAATACAAGCGAGATACACAGGCAAGAATGTGAAGTGAAAAATCATTCTTAATCGCCAGTTCACTTTTAAACATAATAAAGGCAGTTTCGTCATCTGTGAAGTACTAGCAAGAATTATCCTCAAAACACTGAACCCAGCCTTCATATAACAACCAAAAGTTACATACACTGCTATTACTATCACTTCTATTGCTGTTACTACTACTCATCTACTGCTTTTAATACTACTGCTTACTATTACTTCTACTTGTGTTACTATTACTATTAAGCACTGCAAACTACTGTACGGGTGGTGTCTGAACCCATGGCGAGTGAATCGTAAAACTCCAGGCCAGTGTGTAAACATGGGTTCAAACCCAACCCTCTCCGTGGTTCGTTGCCGGCTTTGAGGAGACTTGAGTGAATCTCCCTTCAAAGCCAAGTTGGCGGGAGAGATTCATCTGTAAAAACTTGCATTTATGGTCACAGTTTTGGCCCATGCTAACCTCCCTATGATGTATATATATACCTAGTTGGATGAAACTTATTGTAACCAGTTGACTCAGTGGCTTACGCACTGGCCTGGCGTTTTACGACTCAATTGCCATGGGTTCTAACACCACCCTTACCATGGTTTGCTTGTAATCGGGTTATTAAGATTTAGTGAGTCATAATCACTGCAGTAGCCTAACTAGCAGTTGTAGGTGGTGGTAGTAGTACAAATAATAGAAGTAGTAGTAGTAATGAAAATAGAGATAGAAATAGTAAGAGTAATAGTAGTAGGAGTAGGAGTAAGAATATTAGTAGTAGTAGTCATAGTAGTATTATTAACAGTAGTAGTATTACCAGTAGTAGTAATAGTAATATTAGTAATAGTAGCAGTAGTATTAAGAGTAGTAGTAGAAGTAGTGGATGTAAGTTTTGGTTGTTACATGATGGCTGGTTCATTGTTCTGAGGATAACTCTTGCTAATACTTTAGAGTTGACGAAACTGCCTTTATTCTGTTTAATAGTGTTTCAGTTTGCGATTAAGGATGATTTTTCACTTCACATTGTTGCCTATATATATCCTCTGTATTGCTGTACCGTTTGAAATGGATCGACTAAGCTACTGGAGAGTAAAACTTTGTTACAGTAAAATGTTAGATTAGTTGCTGACGTAGTGTCAGTAATTTTATGACATGTGTCATTCATCTGTCTCATCCTTGAATTTCAGAATTTCATGTGAAAACCGAGGAAATGGCTGCACAAAAAAGGACTTAGAAGTCTAGACAAGAATTTAGTTAATCTGAGAGTTTATTTAAAAAAAATTAGAATTTTTTGCACTTACCTGTCGATGTTTGTTGGTGAGTGAGCATAAATTTCTGATTAGAAAAGTAACAAGCAAAATTAATCCTCAATGATTATCATATACATCTTCCAATAGTATACGCATAGTATGTTAGTGTTCGTTTAAGTTTTACATGACATCTCGAACTACCAACTGTCCGTTTAAGCAGTGACCACTGACCCAACTCGTTCATCAGAATTATGCTTCATCTGAATAGATGTGGCTGATGTATAATGATTACGGACCTGCCATCATAACACTTCCCTTTTAATATATTCGGTCACCTTTTAAAATAATTTATATTTTTATGATATTGAATATAATATCTGAAATGTAATTAATTAATTTCTGTATTCATAAATATTCTTTTATTAAGATACAAAAAAAGTTCCGGCAATTAATTTTGTCAAGCAATCACCATCGTTGTTATTATGAAAATTGTCTTTACTCCTCTGTTTACTACGTTTGAGTTGCCAGATGTCACTTCTGCCCAGCAGAGAGAGTATAGGAATTTTTTTCTGCAACTGTACCTGTATGTTAGCTGACTCTCGCGGGTTGCATCCAGGATAAAATGTGTTGGAAACTCCAGTGCTGCTGAAATCTCATATCATCTGTTAGAAAAGACTACAGCCCTGTTATTATACCCTCCGTGTATTTAATTATAATAATAAAAAAATAAAATCACTTCACAGCCAGTGATAACCATCACACAACAGCTCCCTTGATCCCCCTTCCACTCCATTCTTCACCAAGGTCTTGGAGTAATTACATGATTCATTGTCATTTAAAATTTACATTACTCTAACATATTTTTAATGGCACTTACAATAGTTTTACAAAAATGTAGCAAATTACAGTTACAGTTACTTGAAATTTTGTATCGAATTAGACTCTTCACTTCAGATTTAAATAATGTTGAAATCAATGATAAATGTTAGAAATATTATGCAAACATTTCACTTCATATGCTGAATTTAAATGTAAGTTCTTGAACAATGCACAAAAATATCAATAATTACATGTTCATTCAGAGCGAAATAGATGGAGAACATGTGTATAATATTTGTTAAACTTAGTCATCCTAATATCTAGCAAATTACAATTAGCTAAGTAAGCTTCGATTCACACAATGTATTGTGTTGGATCTAACATTTAATATTTAATTAGGTTTTTCAATATTTATTACAATTCAAAGAAAAAACTGCACCTAGTGGCTGATCAAAATTAGAGAAATTTTGTTAGTGAATGTTGCAGAAAGTTATAAATGAGATTTACTTACATCTCAATTTATGATAAATAATTTAGATTTTAATTGTTCACACAACTTACATATGTTACGTTCATTTTCAGATATCACAGTTAATTAAGATTTAAACATGGAAAGTACTCGTAAATTTCTCGGCTCTAGTTAATCAGGGAAAGTTCACAGGTTACGGGAACTAGCTGCGCCTAGCTAGAAACAAAAATATTTCCTGCTATGCTAAATGCTCTATCACAGTGCTGAAGTTGAGGCACAACCCATCATTTCTCTTAAGAACATAAGAACATAAGAAAGAAGGAACACTGCAACAGGCCTACTGACCCATGCGGAGCAGGTCCATCCCCCCCCCCTGGATTAGACCAAGGACCCACCCCCCGGATTATCTCAATGACCCACCCCCCGGATTATCCCAATGACCCACCCAATCTGGTCATCCCCACTCAAGGATGGAGCACTGTACCAGACCCAGCAGCACAAGCTAGTCAAGTCCAACTTACACCCACCCACACCCACTCATGTATTTATCTAACCTATTTTTAAAACTACACAACGTTTTAGCCTCAATAACTGTACTCGGGAGCTTGTTCCACTCATCCACAACTCTATTACCAAACCAGTGCTTTCCTATATCCTTCCTGAATCTGAATTTTTCCAACTTGAAATCATTGCTGCGAGTCCTGTCTTGGCTGGAAAATTTTCAGCACACTATTTACATCCCCTTTATTTATTCCTGTTTTCCATTTATACACCTCGATCATATTCCCCCTAATTCTATGCCTTTCGAGAGAGTGCAGATTCAGGGCCTTCAGTCTATCCTCATAGTGAAGATTTCTGATACATGGGATCATCTTTGTCATCCTCCTCTGTACGTTTTCCAGAGCATTTATATCCATTCTGTAATACGGTGACCAGAACTGAGCAGCATAGTCTAAATGAGGATATATAGAGTTGAAGAACAACCTGAGAACTTCTATTATTTATACTTCTAGATATGAAGCCAAGAATTCTGTTAGTTTTATTGTGAACACTAATGCGCTGTTGTCTTGGTTTTAGGTTACTGCTAACCAGAACTCCTAAATCCTTTTCGCAATCAGTAGTATTAAGATCTATATTATTTAGTTTATATGTGGCATGGTTATTTAACTGTCCAACATTTAGAACTTTGCATTTGTCAATATTAAACTGCATCTGCCACTTCTCCGACCATTGCGTCAGTCTATTCAAATCATCCTGGAGTGCTCTAATGTCCTCATTAGAATGAATTGGACGGCCAATTTTGGTGTCATCAGCAAATTTGCTTATGTAGCTATTTATTCCCTCATCTATGTCGTTTATGTAAATTGTGAACAACAACGGGCCCAACACTGACCCCTGAGGAACACCGCTTGTGAGGTGCCCCCATTCTGATTTCTCCCCATTTATGCAAACTCTCCGCTGTCTATTTGTCATCCATGCCTCTACCTAGGAAAAAATTTCTCCTATTCCGTGAGCCCTAAGTTTCCTCAATAGCCTCTGGTGTGGAACTCTATCGAAAGTCTTACTGAAGTCCATATACACAATGTAGTTTTTCCAGGAGTATAGCTTACGTTTTTTTTCCATGAAGCAATGCGCCCATTTATTAACAAAATCTTGACTCTTACTAATGGAAGGAACCAGTAACACACAGTCCACGTTAACATGACTCTCGACAATACATGTAAGCACTGGCCGTGACCCAAACAATGAGAATCACATCGTTTGACCACCGTAAATTGCAGTTTCAAATCTAGAAGTTCAATTGCAATTATCATTTTTTTTAGTTAATTACACTGCTTCAATTATAATTACTCCAAGCCTGACCACCACCACACAACCACCTCCCTTCAACTCTTATTATCCTCTAGTCACTTCCACATATTTACATGTACATCCCATTCCTCCCACACATGTATTCGTAGATATGTTCTTTAAATATTGTCCTTTAAATCTGTTATTCGTCATAGCTGGTAATACGGTCGAACATTTGCTATATATATTTTATATATTTTTCAGACTTTGAAATGCGTTGATGAACTTATGTATTGTAGATATTGCACTTTAAGATAAAACTTTTTATCTTGGATTATGTAACAATGACCGTTTTGCCAAACAAGGCTACTGTTGCAATTACAACAGTAGGCTTGACCCAAGGTACTGGTATAACGACGGGGCCCCTGATTTTTAAACACCTAGAACCTGCTTCGGTGATCGGGAGGCAGCCTATAGGGGTGTGTGATATACGACGAATAAAATGTCATACTCATAATGCCACAGTTCCCAAATGTTGTACAAGAGTCTCATTTATCATATTGGAGTATGAATGAGTTATCTTGGGCATATCTGACTACTCTTTTAAGTTTAGTGATTCTCATTGTCTGCTTAATGTATTACATGATATTTTATAAGCTTTGCAGTATGTATATAGTGATGGGTTTGTTGTGTTTCCTTAAGAAAATGTAGAATAATTTATTAATGCAGGTTACACTGGAACTAATTTAGCGATATCCTTTTGGATGTTTCATATAATTCTATACAGTATGTGTGTTTTAGTGCTGAGTGAGCTGCTTCCGGTTTTTACCTTATTGTTGTAAAAGTATATGATTTAGTATCTCCTAACTGGACGAACCAATCTGGTTGACATGTTTATGGTTGGAAGGGTCGTTTTCTGGGTAAATTTTCATTAATTCGTACGTAGTTATTACGCCCTCAAAAAAAAAAAAATACAAAAATTAATGTTAACATAATTTTTTTCATTTCCAATAACACTAATAAAAAAAGTAGCGTTTCTTTAAAAAATAATCTAGGAAAGCTGTTGAAAGAATTTTAGCACCAGGGGAGAGTTATATTAAAGCTATATTTATCTTTATCTTTAAGTTCACATATGTTTTACTTGATGAATTACAGTCAAAAATAAGTATCGTAGTTGTAATGCTTTGTATATTGGCAAAACTAAGCGTATCGCTGAACATTTGGGCAGATTTACTAAAACTAACAGGAAAATAAGTAAATCTTCATTTAGTGCCACACAAACATTGTGAAGCCACAGACCACACTGTACATATGACGTCATCCATTGTGATGTCAGTTGAACTTGTACAATGAAGCTGGCAACAGCAGTCTCTCTCTACACCATTAAAAATAATCCTTCCTTGCAGAGTTACTTTGTTTCTAGTATTTATTTTTTATTCTTTTTCCACCATTCTTTTACACATAAATTTCCTGTTTAGTGTATGTTTAGATGTGGTTCTTATAACAGATTTTCCAAAATTTTGAGAGGAGTAAGTTGACTCCAGAACTAGTCCCAAATAAATGATGTTTCTAGAAGCACTTTTAACAGTAGCAGTATTTTTCTTGCACAGTCAGACCCCTGTGTGTGCAGGTTTGTTGCACAGCCAGACCCCTGTGTGTGCAAGTTTGTTGCACAGCCAGACCCCTGTGTGTGCAGGTTTGTTGCACAGCCAGACCCCTGTGTGTGCAGGTTTGTTGCACAGCCAGACCCCTGTGTGTGCAGGTTTGTTGTACAGCCAGACCCCTGTGTGTGCAGGTTTGTTGCACAGCCAGACCCCTGTGTGTGCAGGTTTGTTGCACAGCCAGACCCCTGTGTGTGCAGGTTTGTTGCACAGCCAGACCCCTGTGTGTGCAGGTTTGTTGCACAGCCAGACCCCTGTGTGTGCAGGTTTGTTGCACAGCCAGACCCCTGTGTGTGCAGGTTTGTTGCACAGCCAGACCCCTGTGTGTGCAGGTTTGTTGTACAGCCAGACCCCTGTGTGTGCAGGTTTGTTGCACAGCCAGACCCCTGTGTGTGCAGGTTTGTTGCACAGCCAGACCCCTGTGTGTGCAGGTTTGTTGCACAGCCAGACCCCTGTGTGTGCAGGTTTGTTGCACAGCCAGACCCCTGTGTGTGCAGGTTTGTTGCACAGCCAGACCCCTGTGTGTGCAGGTTTGTTGCACAGCCAGACCCCTGTGTGTGCAGGTTTGTTGCACAGCCAGACCCCTGTGTGTGCAGGTTTGTTGCACAGCCAGACCCCTGTGTGTGCAGGTTTGTTGCACAGCCAGACCCCTGTGTGTGCAGGTTTGTTGCACAGCCAGACCCCTGTGTGTGCAGGTTTGTTGCACAGCCAGACCCCTGTGTGTGCAGGTTTGTTGCACACCCAGACCCCTGTGTGTGCAGGTCAGACCCCTGTGTGTGCAGGTTTGTTGCACAGCCAGACCCCTGTGTGTGCAGGTTTGTTGCACAGCCAGACCCCTGTGTGTGCAGGTTTGTGCAGTCCAGACCCCTGTGTGTGCAGGTTTGTTGCACAGCCAGACCCCTGTGTGTGCAGGTTTGTTGCACAGCCAGACCCCTGTGTGTGCAGGTTTGTTGCACAGCCAGACCCCTGTGTGTGCAGGTTTGTTGCACAGTCAGACCCCTGTGTGTGCAGGTTTGTTGCACAGCCAGACCCCTGTGTGTGCAGGTTTGTTGCACAGCCAGACCCCTGTGTGTGCAGGTTTGTTGCACAGCCAGACCCCTGTGTGTGCAGGTTTGTTGCAGAGCCAGACCCCTGTGTGTGCAGGTTTCTTGCAGAGCCAGACCCCTGTGTGTGCACCAGACCCCTGTGTGTGCAGGTTTGTTGCACAGCCAGACCCCTGTGTGTGCAGGTTTGTTGCACAGCCAGACCCCTGTGTGTGCCACAGCCAGACCCCTGTGTGTGCAGGTTTGTTGCACATCCAGACCCCTGTGTGTGCAGGTTTGTTGCACAGCCAGACCCCTGTGTGTGCAGGTTTGTTGCACAGCCAGACCCCTGTGTGTGCAGGTTTGTTGCACAGCCAGACCCCTGTGTGTGCAGGTTTGTTGTACAGCCAGACCCCTGTGTGTGCAGGTTTGTTGCACAGCCAGACCCCTGTGTGTGCAGGTTTGTTGCACAGCCAGACCCCTGTGTGTGCACACAGCCAGACCCCTGTGTGTGCAGGTTTGTTGCACAGCCAGACCCCTGTGTGTGCCCAGCCAGACCCCTGTGTGTGCAGGTTTGTTGCACAGCCAGACCCCTGTGTGTGCAGGTTTGTTGTACAGCCAGACCCCTGTGTGTGCAGGTTTGTTGCACAACCAGACCCCTGTGTGTGCAGGTTTGTTGCACAGCCAGACCCCTGTGTGTGCAGGTTTGTTGCACAGCCAGACCCCTGTGTGTGCAGGTTTGTTGCACAGCCAGACCCCTGTGTGTGCAGGTTTGTTGCACAGCCAGACCCCTGTGTGTGCAGGTTTGTTGCACGGCCAGACCCCTGTGTGTGCAGGTTTGTTGCACAACCAGACCCCTGTGTGTGCAGGTTTGTTGCACAGTCAGACCCCTGTGTGTGCAGGTTTGTTGCACAGCCAGACCCCTGTGTGTGCAGGTTTGTTGCACAGCCAGACCCCTGTGTGTGCAGGTTTGTTGCACAGCCAGACCCCTGTGTGTGCAGGTTTGTTGCACAGCCAGACCCCTGTGTGTGCAGGTTTGTTGCACAGCCAGACCCCTGTGTGTGCAGGTTTGTTGCACAGCCAGACCCCTGTGTGTGCAGGTTTGTTGCACAGCCCCCTGTGTGTGCAGGTTTGTTGCACAGCCAGACCCCTGTGTGTGCAGGTTTGTTGCACAGCCAGACCCCTGTGTGTGCAGGTTTGTTGCACAGTCAGACCCCTGTGTGTGCAGGTTTGTTGCACAGCCAGACCCCTGTGTGTGCAGGTTTGTTGCACAGCCAGACCCCTGTGTGTGCAGGTTTCTTGCACAGCCAAACCCCTGTGTGTGCAGGTTTGTTGCACAGTCAGACCCCTGTGTGTGCAGGTTTGTTGTACAGCCAGAGCCCTGTGTGTGCAGGTTTGTTGCACATCCAGACCCCTGTGTGTGCAGGTTTGTTGCACAGCCAGACCCCTGTGTGTGCAGGTTTTTTGCACAGCCAGACCCCTGTGTGTGCAGGTTTGTTGCACAGCCAGACCCCTGTGTGTGCAGGTTTGTTGCACAGCCAGATCCCTGTGTGTGCAGGTTTGTTGCACAGTCAGACCCCTGTGTGTGCAGGTTTGTTGCACAGCCAGACCCCTGTGTGTGCAGGTTTGTTGCAGAGCCAGACCCCTGTGTGTGCAGGTTTGTTGCACAGCCAGACCCCTGTGTGTGCAGGTTTGTTGCACAGCCAGACCCCTGTGTGTGCAGGTTTGTTGCACAGCCAGACCCCTGTGTGTGCAGGTTTGTTGCACAGCCAGACCCCTGTGTGTGCAGGTTTGTTGCAGAGCCAGACCCCTGTGTGTGCAGGTTTCTTGCAGAGCCAGACCCCTGTGTGTGCAGGTTTGTTGCACAGTCAGACCCCTGTGTGTGCAGGTTTGTTGCAGAGCCAGACCCCTGTGTGTGCAGGTTTGTTGCACAGCCAGACCCCTGTGTGTGCAGGTTTGTTGCACAGCCAGACCCCTGTGTGTGCAGGTTTGTTGCACAGCCAGACCCCTGTGTGTGCAGGTTTGTTGCACATCCAGACCCCTGTGTGTGCAGGTTTGTTGCACAACCAGACCCCTGTGTGTGCAGG
>NC_091303.1:33284207-33304207 GCF_038502225.1 Cherax quadricarinatus | reverse complement strand
GACTTTCAAGGCAAAATCGACTTGAAACAGGATCCTGCAGGAGAAAGCAAGACTAAAGGACATACCGGCATACCAGAAGGTGTATCTCGACCATGACAGAACACGAGAAGAAAGGCAGAAACTGAGATGGTACCATGACGAAAGGAGAAAAGCGAGGTGAAGATGGAGATGGACAGGAGAACCCAGACTCAGGTGGAAGATCAAATATAGCCTCCCTCACAACCACCTGCAGAAGCCTGCCAACCAAGACAACCCCAATGGAAGCAAACATTCTAACCCAAAAACATACATGCCATATCCAATGCCCCCACCCACCTCACAGCAACCAGTCATAGTTCCTTACCAGATCTCCCACTTCCCCAACCTCACCGCACCCCCCAGACCACAGTTTTAGGAAAGAAGTTGAAGGTTTGGTATACAAATGTAGACAGAATAACAAAACAGTGCGAGGAGTGACATGAAAGAATCAAGGAGACATCCCCAGACATAATAACACTCACAGAAACGAAACTCACCAGTATAACAGATGCAATCTTTCCACCTGGATATCAAATCCTCAGGAAAGATAGGAGGAGTGGGGAAGGAGGAGTTGCCCTGCTCATTAAAAACCGGTGGGGATTTGAGGAAATGGAAGGAATGGATGGAATGTGTGAAAGGGACTACTAAGTAGGAACAGTCCAGTCTGAGGGCCACAAGGTGGTAATTGCAGTAATATACAACTCGCCACAGAACTACAGGAGGCCAAGAGAAGAATATGGTGAGAGTAACAGAGCAATGGTTGACACTAGCCGAGGAGGCCGGAAGAGCTCACATGGGGGGAGAAAAGTTAGTAGTTATGGGTGATTTCAATCATAAGGAGATTGATTGGGAAAACCTAGAGCCCCATGGGGGTCCCAAAACGTGTGGAGCCAAGAGGTTGGATGTGGTACTGGAAAACCTCATGCTTTAACATGTTAGAGACACTACCAGAGAGAGAGGTAAGGATGATCCAGCAAGACTGGACCATGTATTCACCTTGAGTAGTTCGGACATCGAGGATATCATGTATGAAAGGCCCCTTGGAGCTAGTGATCATGTGGGTCTGTGTTTTAATTACACAGTTGAACTACAAGTGGAGAGAGTAGCAGGAATAGGAAGGGAAAAACAAACTACAAAAGGGGTACTACACAAGCATGAGGAACTTCCTGCAAGACGTTCAGTGGGAGAGAGAACTGGCAGGAAACCCAGTAAAAGAAATGATGAACTATGTGACAACAAAATGCAAGGAGGCAGAGGAGACGTTTGTTCCCAAGGGAAACAGAAATAACGGGAAGACCAGAACGAGTCCTTGGTTCACCCAAAGGTGTAGGGAGGCAAAAACTAAGTGCTCTAGAGAATGGAAAAAATACAGAAGGCAAAGGACTCAGGGAAAATATAGAGATCAGCCAAAGAGCCAGAAATGAATATGCACAGATAAGAAAGGAGGCTCAGCGACAATATGAAAATGACATAGCATCAAAAGTCGAGTCTGACCCGAAGCTGTTGTATAGCCACATCAGGAGGAGCACAGCAGTCGAGGACCAGGTAATCAGGGTGAGGAAGGATGGTGGGGAGTTCACAAGAAATGATATATGTGAGGAGCTCAACATGAGAGTCAAAGAAGTATTTACAGTGAAAACATGTAGGACTCCAGGGTGGTACACCATCAAGTACTGGATGAGGTACACACAACCGTGGAGGAGGCGATGAAGCTGGTTTGTGAACTTGAAACCTCAAAGGTGGTGGGACCAGACATCTCTCACTGGGTCCTTAGAGAGGGAGCAAAGATGATGTGTTTGTCACTAACAGCAATCTTCAACACATCCATTGAAATTGGGCAACTACCTGAGGTATGGAACATGGCAAATGTAGTCCTAATTTTTAAAATAGGAGACAGACACGAGGCATTAAACTACAAACCTGTGTCACAAACGTGTATAGTATGCAAAGTAATGGGGAAGATCATTAGGAGAGTGGTGGAGCACCTGGAAAGAAACAAGCGTATAATCGACAACCAGCACGGTTTCAGGGAAGTAAAATCCTGTGTCACAAACCTAATGGAGTTTTATGACAAGGTGACAGCAGTAAGTAAAGAGAGACAAGGGAGCATAGACTATATTTTCATGGACTCCAAGAAGACCTTCGACACAGTTCCTCAAAAGGGGTTAATACAAAAGCTAGATGATCAAGTGCACATAAGAGGAAAGGCACTGCAAAGGATCAGAGAATATATGACAGGGAGGCAACGACTCATGGTACGTGACGAGGTGTCAGAGTGGGCGCTTGTGACAAGTGAGGCTCCACATGGGTCATTCTTAGGATCTGTGCTGTTTTTGGAATATGTGAATGACATAACGGAAGGGATAGACTCAGAAGTGTCCTTTTTTTGCAGATGATGTCAAGTTAATGAGGAGATCAAATCGGTCTAGGAACAGGCAGGACTACAAAGAGACCTGGACAGGCTACAAGCCTGCTCCAGCAACTGGTTCTTTGAATTTAACCCTGCTAAATGCAAAGTCAAGAAGACCGGGAAGGGCAAAGAAGATCGCGGACAGACTATAATCTAGGCGGCCAAAGACTGCAAACCTCACTCAAGGAAAAAGATCTTGGGGTGAGTATAATACCGAGCACATCTCCTGAGACACACATAACCAGATAACTGCTGCAGCATACGGGCATCTGGCTAACCTAAGGCTAGCATTCCGATACCTCAGTAAGGAATTGTTCAAAACTCAGTGCACCATATACGTCATGGTCATACTGGAGTATGCAGCACCAGTTTGGAATCCACACCTGGTCAAGCACGTCAAGGAATTACAGAAAGTGCAAAGGTTTGCAACAAGACTAGTCCCAGAGGTAAGGGGATTGTTCTGCGAAGAGAGGTTAAGGGAAATTGGCCTGATGACACTGGAGGGCAGTAGGGTTAGGGGAGACATGATGAAGACATATAAAATACTCTACGGAAAAGGTGGGCAAAGACAGGATGTTCCAGAGATAGGACACTGAAACAAGGGGTCAAAAGTGGAAGCTGAAGACTCAGATTAGTCAAAAGGATGTTAGGAAGTATTTCTTCAGTCATAGAGTTGTCAGGCAGTGGAATAGCCTAGAAAGTGACGTAATGAAGGCGGGAACCATACAAAGTTTGAAGACGTGGTTTGTTAAAACTCATGGAGCAAGGACAGAGAGGGTCTAGTAGCAGAGGAGAGGAGCTATGACTCAATCCCTGCAACCACAAATACGTAAGTACATATATATATATTTTTATTATAGTAGTAGGTTGGTAGACAGCAACCACCCAGGAAGGTACTACCGTCCTGCCAAGTGAGTGTATAACGAAAGCCTGTAATTGTTTTACACGATAGTAGGATTGCTGGTGTCTTTTTCTGTCTCATAAGCATACAAGATTTCAGGTACGTCTTGTTACTTCTACTTACACTTAGGTCACACTACACATACATGTACACGTTTATGTATACACACTCATTTGAGTTTTCTTTGATTTTATCTTAATAGTTTTTGTTCTTATTGCTTGTCCTTTTTATATTTATGACGAAGTGGAATAAGAAATCTTTCCTCCGTAAGCCATGCATGTTGTAAAAGCCAACTAAACTGCCGGAAACAATGGGCTAGTAATCCCTTTTTCCGTATAGCCTACTAAAAGGAAAAAGAACAACACCGTCAAAGTGGGATGTTTGAATGTGCGTGGATGTTGTGCGAATGATGAAAAAGAGATGATTGTGGATGTTATGAATGAGAATAAGCTGGATGTCCTGGCTTTAAGTGAAACAATGCTAAAGGGGGTGGGAGAGTTTCAGTGGGGAGAAATAAATGGGATTAGGTCAGGGGTTTCAAATAGAGTTACAGCTAAACCAGGAGCAGCAATAATGTTGAAGGATAAGTTATGGCAGGAAAAGAGGGAATATAATTGTATAACTTTAAGGATTATGTGGAGTAAAATAAGGGCTATATTTGTGGATTATAGTAAGCGTATAGACACCTGGAGAAAAGAGAAATGTAGAGGAGAGAGAGATTTTGGGAAATGTTGACTGAGTGCGTGAGGAGTGTTGAACCAAGTGTGAGAGTACTTGTGGTTGGGGATCTCAATGCTAAAGTGGGTAAACATGTTGTGGAGGGAGTAATAGGTAAATTTGGGGTGCCAAAGGTAACGAAAATGGGGAACCTTTAATTGAGCTATGTGAGAAAGACGTTTGGTAATAAGTAATACATATTTTATGAAGAAGAGGATAAATAAGTATACAAGGTATGATATAGCACGTAATGAAAGTAGTTTGTTAGGATATGTATGGTTATGTTTGGGAGGATGTGTAAATGTAGAAAGTTGAAAGTAAACATAGATAAGAGTACGGTGATGAGAGTATCAAATGATTTAGATAAAGAACAACTGGATATCACATGGGTGGGGGGGAGTATGGAAGAAGTGAATGTTTCCAGATATTTGAGAGTTGACTAGTCAGCAGATGGGTTTATGAAGGATGAGGTAAACCATAGAACTGATGAAGGAAAAAAGGTGAGCAGTGCATTGAGGTATCTGTGGAGACAATAAAAAACATCATCCATGGAGGCAGAGAAGGGAATGTACGAAAGTATAGTGGTACCAACACTGTTGTATGGGTGTGAAGCTTGAGTTGCAAATGCTGCAGCAAGGAGGCGGCTGGAGGCAGTGGAGATGTCCTCTCTACGGGCAATGTGTGATGTAAATATTATGTAGAGAATTCGGAGTGTGGAAATTAGGAGGAGATGTGGAGTTACTAAAAGTATTAGAGGGTTGAAGAGGGGTTGTTGAGGTGGTTTGGTCATTTAGAGTGAAAGAATCAAAGAAGAATGACTTAGAGAGCGTATAAATCTATAGGGGAAGGAAGGCGAGGTAAGGGTCATCATGGAAAAGGTTGGAGAGAGGGGGTAAAGGAAGTTTTGTGGGCGAGGGACTTGGACTTCCAGCAAGCATTTGTGAGCGTGTTAGGAGTGAACGGAGACGAATGGTTTGTGGGACCTGACGAGCTGTTGGAGTGTGAGCAGGGTAATATTTAGTGAAGTGATTCAGGGAAACCGGTTATTTTTATATAGCCGGACTTGAGTACTGGAAATGGGAAGTACAAGGAGGGGCTTGGGATATTGGCAGTTTGGAGAGGTATGTTATATGTCTTTATATATGCTTCTAAACTGTTGTATCTGGGCACCTCCGCAAAGAGAGTGATTATGTGTGAGTGAGATGATAGTGTTGAATGATGAAGGTATTTTCTTTTTAGGGATTTTCTTTCTTTTATGAGTCACCCTGCCTTGGTGGGAGACGGCCGACTTGTTGAACATATATTCAGAGTGTGTCAGTGAAGGATAGAGCCCACCTTCTGGCAGTGAGAGCTCCTCATGTAGGGGACTTTCTGTTGGCTGTTCCCAACTCCAGCCTTGGCACACGCCTCGACCCACAGACCATCCGCATCGGTGTTGCCCTTCGACTTGCCGCCCCTATTCTTGCCGAACACAGGTGTATTTGTAGCAGTGAAGCAGCAGACCGATTCGGCTACCATGGTCTGGTGTGCCGTAAATCTTAGGGAAAGATTGCAAGACATGAGGAGGTTAATAACATTATCAAAAGGAGCCTCACAACAGCCGGAAGCCCAGCAGTAAGGGAGCCACCCCAACTATGCTGATCTGATGGCAGCCAGAAGCGTCCAGATGGTATCACCCTTCAAGCCCGGATAGACGGGAAGCAGGTGGTGTGGGACTACACATGTGCATCTATCTTGGCTGATACCTATCTCCAATACACCAGGGAGGAAGGAGGGGCAGTTGCTAGCTTCAGGGAGTCCCAAAAGTCTAGAAAATATGGAGAACTTGCCCATCATTATGTGTTTGTTCCCATAGACTCAGAGACCCTTGGCTCATGGGGAAAGAATGCATTTGATAGCTTACTCAGCCCTGTAATAACTTCAGACAGTATTACCAAGGCTGGCTCCTCCTCAGGAAAATTAATGAATAGAAAAAGAAATAATAACAGACAAACATAAACACTTTATTATATAGAAAATACAAAATATAAAACACTTAAATATGAAATATTAATCCTACATTAAAGAAAATGAAAAATGAAAAATATAAATGATAACTGAATTCAACACTAATATATATAGGGGTGTCTGGTGTTGGTGACACTGTGTTGTTGAGATCGTAGCCGTTGCTGATGATGGGGGGAGGGTCGCAGGTGTTGGTTACGACCCACTGGCTAGTTCTTCACAGTATAGCCTTGAGTATTATATCCCGATGACAGGAAAGCAGGTTCTTTACCGCTGCAATGATGAGGGGTTACGTCCTGCAATTTCATACAGATGCACAGGTAATTAGATCCAAAAAGGGGAAGTCTCAGGACGTTAGTCCATCTCCACCAGTTCTTCTCGTTGAATGACAGGTGACCCTCTCTGTCATCCAAGCTGAAAAGATGGACAGGTTACCCACTGCTTAAATAATCACTCTCCATGATAAGTACAATACCTAAAAGATGTGGTGATTATTACAACAGTCAACATAGAGCAAGCCTGAAAAGACTAAGTTTATTATTGGTCAAAAGTGAAGCTTTCAACCCATAAATCCACCAGAATACAAGGCAGGCATGTACTTACAGTAGTGCTGGGAGCTGTGAGTCTAGTGATTACTGTTTGGACCAGAGCCCCACACGTCACCTTTCGGGGGGGGGAGGAAGGAGGAGGGGAAGGGATAGTGGGAGCTAGACTGACCCTACCTTAACAAGCAGCCGGCAGTCAAACTATCACTTTCAGGGTGGGGGAAAAAGGCGGGAATAGCGGGAGCTTGACTTACCCTACCTTAACAAGTAGCCGGCAATAAAACTATCACTTTCGGGGAGGGGGAAAAAAGGCGGGAATAGCGGGAGCTTGACTTACCCTACCTTAACAAGTAGCCGGCAATGAAACTATTGTTGTTACTGTAAACTCCCTCGCTACTCCTATCTATTGAACTTTTCCCTCACAATGCATCTAAATTCCTTAAGGAGCTAGGAAAAAGACTCATCAGGGTAACTAGGGATCCCAGGGTAGCTAGTTTTCTGTTCCAGCGGCACAGTGCGGCTGTTCAAAGGGGTAATGCCTGCTGTACTTTGGGCACACGCCCCAGCTCTGAGGAGCTGGATGAGATTTCCGCCTTATAATCGGTGATACACACGTAACAACATGTACCGTATATGCCAACCTTTACATCAACAATGTATCTCTTAAATCTTCTGTACCATATTATGTAATAAAATATTCCTATTGGTAAAATAAAAAACGGAAAGATGGGGTGGTAAGGGAAGTGGAATATTCAAACGGCATCAGGAAGAAATCCAAATATTCTTCCTTGAAGCCTTTTTATCCACTTCTCTGAGGCTATGGGTCCCACAATTTACACCAGAGGTGGACCCCATCCTATATATATATATATATATATATATATATATATATATATATATATATATATATATATATATATATATATATATATATATATATATATATATATATGTATGTATATGCAATAAGATCACAGTAAACAGGTGATTTTAAATATGAAAAACAACCACTGTGAAAGAGTAGTGAAATTCCAAGCGGTTTCGCGACTACTCACATTCAAGGAACTATGAAAGTAATACATCAAAGGAAGGCAATTAAAGGGCTTAGACCACACCTCACAGTCAACCTCCACAACAAAGAAACACCTGACGAGGGACAATACCGGACTCATAAGAAAAGAGATTGCTTAACACAATCCTCCCTAATAGAGCAAAATGGTTCAGATATGTCGATGATATTTTATGTCTTATGCCCAAGAATGTAGCTATACACCATTTCCTTGGCAAATTAAATAGCTTAGCCCATTCTATACACTTTACTGTTGAGTTTGAAGAAAATAACTCATTGTCTTTTCAAGATGTTTTAATTATTAAGAGTATTAATGAATTCAAATTTAAAATTTACAGAAAACCTACAAATAACTGTTCCTATGTCCACTATTATTCTTCCCATCAAGATAGAGTCAAACTGTCTGTTTTCTCATCAATGTTTTTGAGAGCTTTACGTATTTGTAGTCCAGAGTTCATAGATGAAGAAATATCGAAAATTTATGAAATCGCCAATGATCTGAAATACCCGAAAAATGTAATTGATAAATCATTTAAAATTGCTAGAAATACTTTTTACAACCCAAAAAGGGACAACCAACCTTATTCAACTAAAAATATGTTGGTTCTCCCTTACCATGAAAACTTGGTTGATATGCCTTCTCTTCTTAAGACTTTTAATATTAAAGTTGTATTTAAAAATCTTGATACAGTAAAAAAACTTTTGATAAAGAATTTTCCGCAAAATGTTGACGGATGTGTCTAAAAGATTCCTTGTAAAATTTGCGATAAAGTTTATTACGGTCAAACTGGTAAAAGTCTCGAATTTAGATTAAAACAACATAAATATAGCATTAGAACTGGACAAGATTCCGATGCTCTATTTATTCATATGAGAGACTTTAACCATCCAATCGATTTTCAAAAAGTTGAGAAAGTTGTATCAAGCAAGTCCATGGCTGACAGAAATATAATTGAATCTTGTTTCATACAAAGCAGTTTTGAAAATAATATGAATATTTCTTTAGGTTTGTATAAATTAGATTCATTTATAATTAATAAAATTTGGTTAGAGTTTAATAATGCATTGGACAAATAATAAACCTTATTTCTTGGGTAGAATGATTTGTTAGTGGGTTGTCGTGAGGACCTGTCTAGTTGGACCAGCGAACCTACTGCAGTGTTCCTCTTTTCTTATGAGTCCGGTATTGTCCCGCGTCAGGTGTTTCTTTGTTGTGGGAGTTAACTGTGAGGTGTGGTCTAAGCCCTTTAATTGCCTTCCTTTGATGTATTACTTTCATAGTTCCTTGACAATGTGAGTAGTCACGAAAGCGCTTGGAATTTCACTACTCTTTCACAGTGGTTGTTTTGCATATATACATATATATATATATATATATATATATATATATATATATATATATATATATATATATATATATATATATATATATATATATATATATATATATATATTATATATATACACATATATAGATGAAGAGAATGCGGCACTTACAAGATAATGTCAGTGTTTTCGTCGGCTGGCACCCCATTGTTATCTTGTATTGGCCCATTTCTTCAGAGAAGTGGAGCAAACTTCTGGATAATGTAGTAGTGGAGGCTCGTTTGGCACAATAACATTTTTACCTGCATTGCCTTTATATTGCACAAAGAAAATAATGCAATTGAATATGAGGTAATGATTCTGTTTCAATGCTCTCTGGTTCTTCTATTATTGCATTCTGGTGGTTCTGTTGCAAAACCTGGTTGTTCTATTACTACACTCTGACGGTTCCATTACTACACCCTGATGGTTCCATTACTACACCCTGATGGTTCCATTACTACACCCTGATGGTTCCATTACTACATCCTGATGGTTCCATTACTGCACCCTTATGGTTCCATTAGTACACCCTGATGGTTCAATTACTACACCCTGATGGTTCCATTACTTCACCCTGATGATTCCTTTACTACACTCTTGTCGTTCCATTACTACACCCTGATGGTTCCATTACTGCACTCTAATGGTTCCATTACTGCACCCTGATGATTCCATTACTGCACCCTGATAGTTCCATTAATGCACCCTGATGAATCCATTACTGCACCATGATAGTTCCATTACTGCACCCTGATGAGTCCATTGCTACTCCCTGATGATTCCATTACAACACCCTGATGATAGCACCCTAATGGTTCTATTACTACACCTTTGTAGTTCTGTTACTACACTGAAGGTTCTGTTACTACACTAATGGTTCTATTATTACACTCTGGTGATTCTATTACCACACTGATGGTTCTATTATTGCACCCTGTTGGTTTTGTTACTACAGTGATGGTTCTGTTAATGCATCCTGATGGTTCTATTACTACACCGATAATTCTGATAATGCATCCTGGGGGTTCTATTATTGCACTCTGGTGGCTCTATTACTTTTCTCTGAAACAGTTTTCTTGTAGGACACTTACGGTTCTATCACCGTCTTCCATTACAGTTCTCTGATAGCTTTGTCACTGGCGTGCACGCCTGGAGTCTCCAAGCTCTATCACTGTGCACTGCAATGCCTATCACCGTGCTCAGATTGTCCTATTTCTGTTTTGTTTTTTGACGGTTCTGTTACTTTGAAACAATGGTTCTTGTACTGCATCCAGGGGGTTCTATTATAAGCGGTCCGAGGGTTCTATTGCTGTGATGGGGTTTATTACAGTTGTGCATTACAGTGTTCTGTTGCTGCAGTCTGATGGTTCTATAAATGTACTCTGGTATTCTCTTACCTCTTAGTTCATACCTAGGATAGTAGGAAGAAAGTGTTAGGAAACTAACGGGAAGGAGTGAAGGAGATGCAGAGAAGGAAGAAAAAAGAAAAGAAGAGGAAGGATGAAGAAAAGTAGAATGAGAGATGGAGGAGGGAGAGAAGAGAGAAGAAACAATGGAGAAAGGTGACAGAAAGGGGTACGTATCGAGAAGGAGATGGAAGAGTGGGAGAAAAGGAACTACAGAAAGGAGGAACAAGAAGCAGAAGGGGAGGGATAGGAGAAAAGAGGAAGAGCGAGAGAGACCAAAGGAAGAAAGGTGAGAAGTTGAAAATAAAATGTGTCTTCTCTCTAAGAGTTAACAGTCTCTCAGACACCACTGGATACACACCCTTGTTGACCCCTATTTGTAACTCTCTCTCTCGCTCTCTCTCTCTCTCTCTCTCTCTCTCTCTCTCTCTCTCTCTCTCTCTCTCTCTCTCTCTCTCTCTCTCTCTCTCTCTCTCTCTCTCTCTCTCCCTCCTTCTCTTGCAATGCTTAACAATTCCCAAACGGGATAAGGTACTGCGTACGTGGATGTAGAGTGTACCGGTTCGAATCCTGTTATGGACTGAGAGATAATGTCTTTTAAGGCCAAACTGCCCAATTATATATATATATATATATATATATATATATATATATATATATATATATATATATATATATATATATATATATATATATATATATATATATATATATATATATATATATATTTCTTTACCGAGGTGGGGTGGCCCGAAAGGAAAAACGAAACTTTCTCCTTTTACAGTTAGTAATATGTACAGGACAAGGAGTTACTAGCCACTTGCTCCTAGCATTTTAGTCGCGTCTTACAACACGAATGGCTTACGGAGGAAGAATTCTGTTCTACTTCCTCATGGAGGTAAGAGGAAATAAACAAGAACAAGAACTAGTAAGAAAATAGAAGAAACCCAGAGGGGTGTGTGTATATATATGCTTGTACATGTATGTGTAGTGTGACCTAAGTGTAAGTAGAGGTAGCAAGACGTACCTGAAACCTTAAATATATATATATATATATATATATATATATATATATATATATATATATATATATATATATATATATATATATATATATATATAATATACATATATATATATATATATATATATATATATATATATATATATATATTTAAACAAATCTGCCGAATATGTCGTGCCGAATAATTAAAACTTGCGATTTTGACTCAAACTATGTTTAGTTGTATTAGGTTAAATTAAATTGCACTTGTTTTAAGTTTAGGAAAGTTTTCTAAGATTATTTTGGTACAAAATTATTAATTTTTACTTAAACATAAATTAAAAAAAATGTATCTTTAAAAGTATAAATTTTTTTTTAGAAAGGACTTAATTTTAAAGGAGTTCTTCCTAATTGACCAGTTTTACTGATTCGGCACGACATATATATACCTGGAGTTTACCTGGAGAGAGTTCCGGGGGTCAACGCCCCCGCGGCCCGGTCTGTGACCAGGCCTCCTGGTGGATCAGAGCCTGATCATCCAGGCTGTTGCTGCTGGCTGCACGTAAACCAACGTACGAGCCACAGCCCGGCTGATCAGGAACTGACTTTAGGTGCTTGTCCAGTGCCAGCTTGAAGACTGCCAGGGGTCTGTTGGTAATCCCCCTTATGTGTGCTGGGAGGCAGTTGAACAGTCTCGGGCCCCTGACACTTATTGTATGGTCTCTTAACGTGCTAGTGACACCCCTGCTTTTCATTTGGGGGATGGTGCATCGTCTGCCAAGTCTTTTGTTTTCGTAGTGAGTGACTTTCGTGTGCAAGTTCGGTACAAGTCCCTCTAGGATTTTCCAGGTGTATATAATCATGTGTCTCTCCCTCCTGCGTTCCAGGGAATACAGGTTTAGGAACCTCAAGCGCTCCCAGTAATTGAGGTGTTTTATCTCCGTTATGCGCGCCGTGAAAGTTCTCTGTACATTTTCTAGGTCGGCAATTTCACCTGCCTTGAAAGGTGCTGTTAGTGTGCAGCAATATTCCAGCCTAGATAGAACAAGTGACCTGAAGAGTGTCATCATGGGCTTGGCCTCCCTAGTTTTGAAGGTTCTCATTATCCATCCTGTCATTTTTCTAGCAGATGCGATTGATACAATGTTATGGTCCTTGAAGGTGAGATCCTCTGACATGATCACTCCCAGGTATTTGACGTTGGTGTTTCGCTCTATTTTGTGGCCAGAATTTGTTTTGTACTCTGATGAAGATTTAATTTCCTCATGTTTACCATATCTGAGTAATTGAAATTTCTCATAGTTGAACTTCATATTGTTTTCCGCAGCCCACTGAAAGATTTGGTTGATGTCCGCCTGGAGCCTTGCAGTGTCTGCAATGGAAGACACTGTCATGCAGATTCGGGTGTCATCTGCAAAGGAAGACACGGTGCTGTGGCTGACATCCTTGTCTATGTCGGATATGAGGATGAGGAACAAGATGGGAGCGAGTACTGTGCCTTGTGGAACAGAGCTTTTCACCGTAGCTGCCTCGGACTTTACTCTGTTGACGACTACTCTCTGTGTTCTGTTAGTGAGGAAATTATAGATCCATCGACCGACTTTTCCTGTTATTCCTTTAGCACGCATTTTGTGCGCTATTACGCCATGGTCACACTTGTCGAAGGCTTTTGCAAAGTCTGTATATATTACATCTGCATTCTTTTTGTCTTCAAGTGCATTTAGGACCTTGTCGTAGTGATCCAATAGTTGAGACAGACAGGAGCGAGCTGTTCTAAACCCATGTTGCCCTGGGTTGTGTAACTGATGGGTTTCTAGATGGGTGGTGATCTTGCTTCTTAGGACCCTTTCAAAGATTTTTATGATATGGGATGTTAGTGCTATTGGTCTGTAGTTCTTTGCTGTTGCTTTACTGCCCCCTTTGTGGAGTGGGGCTATGTCTGTTGTTTTTAGTAACTGTGGGACGACCCCCGTGTCCATGCTCCCTCTCCATAGGATGGAAAAGGCTCTTGATGAACACAGAGTTCCATGAGTCTGGCCCTGGGGCAGAGTGCATGGGCATGTCATTTATCGCCTGTTCGAAGTCATTTGGCGTCAGGATAACATCGGATAGGCTTGTGTTAATCAAATTTTGTGGCTCTCTCATAAAAAATTAATTTTGATCTTCGACTCTCAGTCTGGTTAGCGGCTTGCTAAAAACTGAGTCATATTGGGACTTGAGTAGCTCACTCATTTCCTTGCTGTCATCTGTGTAGGACCCATCTTGTTTAAGTAGGGGCCCAATACTGGACGTTGTTCTCGATTTTGATTTGGCATAGGAGAAGAAATACTTTGGGTTTCTTTCGATTTCATTTATGGCTTTTAGTTCTTCCCGCGATTCCTGATTCCTAAAGGATTCTTTTAGCTTAAGTTCGATGCTTGCTATTTCTCTGACCAGTGTCTCCCTACGCATTTCAGATATATTGACCTCTTTTAGCCGCTCTGTTATTCTTTTCCGTCGCCTGTAAAGGGAGCGCCTGTCTCTTTCTATTTTACATCTACTCCTCCTTTTTCTTAGAGGAATAAGCCTTGTGCATACATCGAGTGCCACCGAGTTAATCTGTTCTAGGCATAAGTTGGGGTCTGTGTTGCTTAGTATATCTTCCCAGCTTATATCGGTTAGGACTTGGTTTACTTGGTCCCACTTTATGTTTTTGTTATTGAAGTTGAATTTGGTGAATGCTCCCTCGTGACTAGTCTCATTATGTCGGTCTGGGGCTCCACGCATACATGTCTGAACCTCAATTATGTTGTGATCTGAGTATATTGTTTTTGATATGGTGACATTTCTTATCAGATCATCATTGTTAGTGAAGATGAGGTCTAGTGTATTCTCCAGTCTAGTAGGCTCTATTATTTGCTGGTTTAAATTGAATTTTGTGCAGAGATTTAAAAGCTCGTGTGAGTGTGAGTTTTCATCAGAGCTGCTTCGTGGTGTTATTACTGCAACAATATTATTTGCTATATTCCTCCATTTTAGGTGCCTTAAGTTGAAATCCCCCAGGAGCAAGATGTTGGGTGCAGGAGCTGGAAGATTTTCCAGACAGTGGTCAATTTTTAACAGCTGTTCCTGGAATTGCTGGGATGTTGCATCCGGAGGCTTGTAGACTACCACAATGACTAGGTTTTGGTTCTCGACCTTTACTGCTAAAACTTCCTCTACATCATTTGAGGCATTAAGCAGTTCTGTGCAAACAAGTGACTCTGCAATGTACAGGCCAACCCCCCCCCCCCCCCTTTTGCCTGTTCACTCTGTCACATCTGTATAGGTTGTAACCTGGGATCCATATTTCGTTGTCCAAGTGATCCTTTATGTGGGTCTCAGTGAAAGCCGAGAACATTGCCTTTGCCTCTGCAAGCAGTCCACGGATGAAAGGTATTTTGTTGTTTGTTGCTGGCTTTAGACCCTGTATATTTGCAAAGAAGAATGTTATCGGACTGGTGGTATTGTTGGTACTGGGGGGGGGATTTTTTTTCCGGCATTAGTATCTGTATCTGTTGGTTTGGAGTGGAGGCCATCGACTGTGGTTCCACTCCAGGAATGACTGGATTTGGTGTACGATTTCTGCCATTTCCTGCCAGTTTTTTTTCCTTCCTGGCACTAAAAAACCTCTCCCTCTTGAGTGGCTGTGGCTACCCAGGTTTTCCCATGGCCTGGATGTTTTGTATCTTTTTGTCCCCTATAGATGGTATGCCTGGCAATTTAAGTTATAGCACAGTCTTTCCTGTACTGAAGAGGTACACAGTTCAGGGTGAAAAAGCTTACAGGAAGGGAGTTTGCATTTTCCTGTTGTCATATGGGCATGGCATTTTCTAGGGTGGTCATAGTTGCACGTCCCATCTGTTTTTCCAGATTTCCCATGCCAGCAGATACCAAGTGCATAGTATGTGCACAGGCTTGGTTTCCGTTTGCCTTGGGTTTCTGTGACTGTATTCCCTGTTGGTGCATGTTTCCCTGTCTTACTTCTATCCTCCCTAGCACCAACAATGGAGCTCCCACCAGTTGTTTTTGGTAATATATCCTCACTATTGCTAGTGGAGTCCTCTTGTTTGCTATTTCCTGCGGTATTTCTAGTTTGCAATATTGGTTTTATCTTATCTTTGACTACACTTGTTTCCCTACTATGGCTCCTGTCCCCTATGAGGTCATTTATATGTATTCCTTCCTGCGTATAATTCCCGACTACCTGGACAAAATCTCCAGCTTCACCATTACTGTCTCCCAGGACAGCATCTCCAGCTTCACCATTACTGTCTCCCAGGACAGCACCTCCAGCTTCACCATTACTGTCTCCCAGGACAGCACCTCCAGCTTCACTATTACTGTCTCCCAGGACAGCACTATCAGCCCCACATTTACTAACTACCAGGACTTCATCTCCAGCCTTACAGTTTCTGACTACATGGCCAGTATCAAGGGCAGTACCATTCAGCCCAGACTTTTTATGTTCCCATCTGTTGTAGAAAGCTTCCAGGTTTTCTATGAAAGCAGCTTTGATGTTGTCCTCTTTTAATACCCTTGTGATTTTAGTCCACAGATTTATCTCATTTGGGCATACCCAAAAACATTTCCCTGTTTTTATACTGCTTGTAGCTAGTTCTTGGATATCTGCACAAGGGGCCTGACACCAATTTCCACAAAAATGACAATTTATCCATGTGGAAGCCCGTTTGTTTGACTGACCACAGACTACACACAGCTTCATAATGATTTGAATGGTTGATTTACTGCAATTCTACTAGCAACCTCTTGAATATTCTATTAATAACCTCCTTAAATGAAGCTCTAGCTATTTGTATTTCTGTTTCTAACTGTTTTTGTATATTGGACAGCTTACCGCGCACGTTCCTGATATATATTTAATGTTTGTGTTTATAAGGGCGCCTACAACCCCATCCGTTTACAGTCTGCTTTATTGTCCAACGAAACCTTTTGAAACCAGTCAAGGGTTCGGACCAGTCAAGGGTTCGGACCAGTCGAGGGTTCGGACCAGTCAAGGATTCGGACCAGTCGATCTGATCTGATCAGTGGGTCACTTATTTAAAACATACTGGTCGGTGATTTGGGCTAACACATGAAGGATCTACTGGAAATTATCTACCCGAGTAATATGTGATTTGATTGATACAAAAGTATAACTTGCATGTTGAAGAAACCGGTGATTTCTGGCAGCTCCTACAATGACGAACGGTCGACCTCAACCCTTGTTTATCAATCGCTGTATCTAGCTTTTCTATTTTTTTTCCGTCTCCACCACAATAAATGCTATATTATCACTATAGTTGACTGGTGGAACTTTTGGAGGAAGGACGCTTTTTGTGTAGTAATATTTGCTTCTCGTTGTGTATATTGCGACCGCTGGTAACTACAGGTTATATGAAATTCACAGCATACGTCCGGTATTTCAAGAAAAAGGAACTAATGAAAGTCACACCACTCCACTAAGTAACATTATAATACTGGTTAGTTGCTACTACAACACTGTATTCTGCTATTCACTGGTATCACTAGATTATATGCGAGTACAATAGCAAGCCAGGAAGATTATTAAAAACAGCTGACCTGTGGTAAGTTTCTGGCGATTTCTGGCACCTGCCTCTATAGGCTTATCACTTCATTTACAAATTCACCTGTTTTCAAATGACACTTTAGCCTTTATCATCTATATACTAGGGAGCCACTGTAGTATACACTATACACTATGTATACTCAATGTTATCAGGGAGACTCTTTCCTCTGACACGAAAAGTTCAATTATTATTATTTTTTTTTCACACGGGACACAGGCCTATGATTCCCCTCTGGCAGTAAACTCTGCTAGGTAGTGCACACTAATTCTCCATTTTTGACTCAGTATATAATGTTTTCCGCCCAAGATTGGTTCCAGGCGCTAGAGGGATGTATCGTATAGGATTGATAACACAAATTAAAGTTCTAGCACGTAAGAGCGACCGTGAAAACACGAGAAAACCCGGAGCACAACGAGGCACGCTGACACTCTGTCTTGAAGTTGTGTATAAAAAAAAAAAAAAAAATATATATATATATATATATATATATATATATATATATATATATATATATATATATATATATAAATATATAAATTGTTAAATGTATGATATATATATATATATATATATATATATATATATATATATATATACATATATATATTTATATATATATATATATATATATATATATATATATATATATATATATATATATATATATATATATATATATATATATATATATATATATATATATATATATATATATATATATATATATATATATATATATATATATATATATATATATATATATATATATATATATATATATATATATATATATATATATATATATATATATAAATATATATATATATATATATATATATATATATATATATATGTATATATATATATATATATATATATATATATATATATATATATATATATATATATATATATATATATATATATATATAAAGTGTGTTTGTATATGCAAGACAAGCCACGAGGGGTGGAGCTCTTTAGCTCAAATACGCTCACACTTCTCAGTGCGTCATAAGGAGCAATGCAGTGTTGCAAGAGAGCAACTCAAGCAGGTAGAGATTGATGGATTGGTGACGCCCGACCAATGTCTATGCACCAAAACTTCATACCACGTCAGTTGTGAATGGTTATATAACGCGTTTAGCTGTTGGTGTACCATACAGTGACAATCACATAAGATTACGAGATAACGTGAGGAGACGTTAAAGGGTATTAGTATAAATTAAAAATTTAGATCATACAAATATTATTGGAAAAGCATAGAATATTGCCAAGCATATTAAATGACACTGAGAAGAATAGTAGACAATATTTAGGAAGAGATACTTCTGAGTATCTCAATAGAAAATTCGAGTACCTCAGGACATTTAAACGGACAAAGAGCACGTTCTAATCTTTTCTTTTCTTTTTTAAAAAGGTTACGCAGAATAATAGCAATCCATGTGTATAGTATCCAACGAAAATGTATTTTCTGAACCAACCACGTGACCTGTTGTAAACAACTAGAAAAAGCTTGGAGGTGGCTATTATACCTTATAAATTCATACTTGACATCTCAGAAACCCTTCTACCCCATATGGGGAGTAGGGAGATGGCGGTAGAGTGGGGTTGGCACCGACCACCAACCACATTCTAAGAGTAATCGTGGGTAGTGACAAATCTGCACTACACTACTCTGAGAATTCTCTCCCTGCTTTAGTTGCTCTCTTGCAGCATTGCATAGCTCCTGATGACGCACTGAGAAGTGTGAAAGTACTTGAGCTAAAGATTCCTTATATATATATATATATATATATACAATATTCAGAAGATACATTGCTGGTACAAAGATGGCATATACAATACATGAGGTGAGCTGGGTCGCGTACCCAGGATACACAACGCCTCTGAACAGCAGTGCTGAGTCGCCTGAACAGAAAACTAGCCACTCTTGGATCCGTAGTTACCCTGATCTCCATAACGAACGTAGATGCACTCTTCCCTCATGGGCCAAGTGTCTCTGAGCCTATGAGAATGAACATATAACGATGGGCAAGTTCACCATATATTCTAGACTTTTGAGAGTCCCTGAAGCTGGCAGTTGCCCCTCCTTCCTCCCTGGTGTATTGGAGAAGAGTATCAGCCAGTGTAAATGCACATGTATAGTCCCACACCACCTGCCTGTCGTCTGTCCAGGCTTGAAGGGTGACACCATCTGGGCACTTTTGGTTACCGTCCGATCTGCATAGTTGGGGTGGCTCCCTTATTGCTGGCCATCAGGCTATTGCGAGGCTCCTCTTCATGAAGTTATTATCTTCCTCATGCATTGCAATCTTTCCCTCGGATCTAAGGCACACAAGACCGTGGTACCCGAATCGGTCTGCCAATTCACTGCAACAAATACACCTGTGTACAGCGAGAATAGGGGCGGCAAGTAGAAGGGCATCACCAATGTGGATGGTCTGTGGATCGAGGCGTGTGCCAAGAGAGGAGTTGGGAACAGCCAAAAGAAAGTCCCCTGAATGCGGAGCTCTCACTGCAAGGAGGCAGGCTCTTTCCTTCCCCGACACACTCTGAAGCTTTGTTGAGGTTATATTCTCGACTACTGGCTTATCCCATTGTTTGCAGTTGTTGGAGGTGCAGGTTAGATTTATCCCTGAATATGGCTCCATCAACGAACTTTTGGTCATGGACTCCAATCTGTGATGGCTTGCAGACACCAGTACCTCACACTCCAACTGGAAGTGTAACTTGGTCCCACTGCCCATCTTCCAGAATAAGGTTGAGTACTTTTGTAATAATATACCTCAGGATACTGTCCTATTCGTGCAGTATAGTGTTATTATATGAGGGTACACATCTTAGGAAATATGTTAACCTTGACAGACTCAAGCACTTTGTGAGAAGGTACAAGGTATCATGGGTGTCAAGATTGCCTATTTGTTGTTACATCCTCCTCAACTCTTCCAGT
>NC_091303.1:33259207-33281707 GCF_038502225.1 Cherax quadricarinatus | reverse complement strand
TTACATATTCGGCACGACATATATATATATATATATATATATATATATATATATATATATATATATATATATATATATATATATATATATATATATATATATATATATATACTATATGCAAAACAACCGCTGTGAAAGAATAGTGAAATTCCAAGTGCTTTCGTTACTTCTCACATTATCAACGAACTATAAAAAGAAAACATCAAAAGAAGGCATATAAAGGGTCAAGACTACACCTCACCATCAAATCCCACAACAAAGCAACATCTCACACACGCGTGACGACACCCGACTCTGTGAAACACACCTGATACTCTACTCAAGAATTAAGATTTATCACTTGTTTATTGTATTATTAAATTCTTCCTAAATTTTATTAAATATAAATGAATGCAATTCATATAAACCAAAGGAAATATTCATATTTTCAAAACTGCTCTTTATGAAGCATGATTCAATTATAATCTTGTCGACGCTGGATTTGCCTGATACATTTTTCTCAGCGTTTTGAAAATCAATTGGATGTTTAAAATCTCTCATACGGATAAGTTGAGCATTGGAATCTTCTCCAGTTCTAATGCTATATTTATGTTGTTTTAATCTTAGTTCGAAACTTACCAGTTTGACCGTAATAAACTTTATCGTAAATTTTACAAGGAATCTTATAGACACATCTGTCAACATTTTGGGGGGAATTTTTTATCAAAAGTTATTTTACTGTATCAAGATTTTTAAATACAACTTTTGATATTAATAGTCTTAAGAAGAGAAGGCATATCAACCAAGTTTTCATGGTAAGGGAGAACCAACATATTTTTAGTTGAATAAGGTTGGCTGTCCCTTCTTGGATTATAAAAAGTATTTCTAGCAATTTTAAAAGATTTATCAATTACGTTTCTTGGGTATTTCAGATCATTTGCTATTTCATAATTTTTGGATATTTCTTCATCTATGAAATCTGGACTACAAATACGTAAAGCTCTTAATTTAACTCTATTTCAATTCAACTATCTCAGTTTAACTGTATCTCAATTTAACTCTATCTTGATGTGAAGAGCTTTACATATTTGTAGTCCAGAGTTCATAGATGAAGAAATATCCAAAATATATGAAACAGATAATAATCTGAAATACCAAACAAACGTAACTGATAATTTTTTTTTTTTTTTTGGGGGGGGGGGACTGAAATGAACGCTGATGGCTTGTGTAGATGAAGGTGGGTAGAAATTGAATGATCTATTTTACTGTGTGAGATTATGTCATATATATGTATAATGCGTTCGTCTTGTTACCCCCCCCCCCGGATACCTCGATTAAAATTATAGTGACGAACAGATAATAAAGGGTTAAGTTTTCGTTGGCAATACAAAAAAAACAGGTTCTGACATGAAGATCGGGTAAAAAGTAAAACTGTTTCTTACATGGTAAGTCTTGAACCCTTTAGCGGACAGAGGATCGAGTCTCTTCCGATAATAACACTGAATGACTCACACAGGCTTAACGTTCCTGGAAATACAAGATATCTACGGTTTTATTTCTCCCCATAAGCTTTACTGAGATGCCGTTCTCTCTTCTCTCTTACAAAACAATAATGCCATGAAATTATATTCTTGTAAAACTGATGTAATATATTTATGAAAATGTGTATAAGAAAATGTTTAATAAATGTTTTAGATGTTAGCGATATATAACGAGAAGCTTTAAAAATGTTTTAAAAATTTTATGATTCTATAACTAAAAGCTTAATAAATCCTGGCCAGATAATGCCTAATTAGCGGTAGAAATATTTCAGGATTAAAATAGAAGCAGCAGCACAAATTTTATGCTTCGAGTCGTCAAATATTAAATTTATGCTGGAGGGATATTTACTGCATCCACGAGGGATGTTTATTACGGACAGGAGTAATATTTATTACGTACCGGAAGGATATTCACTGCTAGGAGAGCTAGTCATGTATACAGGCGAGATATTCATTGTATACAAGAGAATATTCATTATACAGGAGATTTAATTATTGCATGAGTTAGAAATATGTGTTACACACAGGACAGATATTTACTGTGTGCAGGAGAGATATTCAGTGCAGTGCAGTGCAGTGCATATTTAGGAAGGGATTATTTATGAATGCTAGATGTTTACTGTACACGGGAGAAATATTCATTGCATGCAAGAGGGATATTTCATTATTAGATATATAAATTTGTTTATTAAAGTCTTATCACTGAGTCAAACGGGAAATATTCTTAATTGGTTGACAAGACGAGGTAATTTTCTTGTGTCAGATGTACTCAGGATGTGATTGTAGAGGTTGGGTGGGGATATTGTAGTATAGGAGAGGAACCTGAGCTGTAATGTATATCAGTGGTATGCAATATCTACAAGATGAAGAATTACATACGTTTTAACGCCACTGCTTTATTCAAAAATATATTAGTTGACCAAGCCATTAAGCTTCGCATGCTGATTAATTATGATACAAGGTCTCCTGAGCCCTACCACAATTCTGGGGACCCCGTCTGAACTATGAGTATGTTATAACTGCTTCAGATTTGAGGGGAGTAGGAATAAATATAAACAAGAAAAATACAGTATATGTCTTGGTGTCCCTTAGCATAGACCGAAAAATATTAGCTTAAAAGATTCCAACGTTGAGGAAACACCATATAGATTTTGAAGAAAAATTAACATCAGGAGTAGCTGTGTTTGTATTATGAGTGATAGCACCCAGACGAAGCATGAGAATATTTTTACACCACACAACAACAAAAGGATTGTTAGTGGATTAATGAACAGAATGATAACACTGGAACAGTAGTAGTAAGGTAGGAGGGATTGAAAAATTGAAAAAGGAAATAGAAGCAATGCAGACCTTTCAGTAAGTCATGCAGAAAACACCAGGATAGTTAATATAATGTAGAGAGTAGAGATGGACAAGGATCATTTGACACAGAAGAGATAAAATGCCATATTGTTTAGTAAATAAGTCGCACAAGTACATAAATTGCACTCCAATTTTAGCAGGCGTAGAATGGGAAAAATATAAGAAATGCAGAGTTTGTTTCAAAATAACAGCCAGTGTCTCGCAGCTTATATGGTCACCACAGCTGAAGGAAGGAAGCGGGACCTCGCGTAGCCTGCCGTCCACTGCCACCACTAACTGCCACAACAACCAGATGCATTTCGGTTGCTGCACGATCCGAAAATGGTATCCCTGTATTTTATAACCCCAGCCCCCTGTGCTTCAGTGCAAGCGATTGGCATAGTAGAGAGTGCGACATAAATTAATAAATCAGTTACATATTTGCGTTGAAGATTTAAAGGAAAATGAAAAGGAAATCACAAGATATTCGGAAACTAACATCAAATTTTCTTCAATAAAATTGGAATATTAGTACATACACAGACCGAATCTAATTCATATCTGTCACTGGGTTGAAAGAGACCAATACCTTACAATACTTAAGTATAGTAAGCTTGAAACTGCTTAAATGTTGCGCTATCAAGAAATCGGCAAGGAATAGTTGTATGTAATCTGGTGAGACACTCAGATTCTCTCATAGCAAGTAATATTTAAATTTTTCAAGTTTCTTCCAAACAATATGTAAATTAGAACCTACACTAGCCAAAACCAATAGATACTTTCCTGTAAGTAAAAGTGACCAGCTTTTAAGAAAGTAAGCTGTCTGTAAGATTAATGAACATAAAATACAAATTTTAATAATGGCCTTGATGGCACACAGATGTTATAGACACACACTAGAACCGTAAGGTGATTTAACCCAGAAAGTCTAACAATGTAACTGTAATGAGACTTTCAACTATTTCACAGAAACCACTTTAACAAACTTGGCACATGATAACTACAAGAATTTATATTTTGAGGAAAACACATTAGCACCAAAGTTTAAAGCTGACCAGTAGATGCATTGTATAGGTATTGTACACAATGCACCAAAATTTATGCCCACTGCTTAAACCCGTGAGACGATCCATCTATTTTTTTACAAAACATCAGCCATTGAAGATGGATGCCTTTACAATTGCAATATTTCCATCAGAAGAAAGCACTAAACCCGTAGGGGACCATATAGCTTTTGTGGAAAAGGAGGCATGCAAGTTCAGGTCCTTGGATCAAGAACCCCTCGCAAGTATCAAAGCAAAATAGTGCAGTAAAGTAAAATAATACTTCACCATTTCGAGTTTAAAGGCGAGAAAATGGCGGCAATAAACTTCGTTAAATATATCAACCTTCTTCTTAGTAGGATAAATCAGTGTTGAAATTCTGAAGCCGATCAGAAGAGCTTTTACACGGAAACAAAACTTGGGAATGACCTTCGTAGCATTGTTCATGGAGCAACTACGCATGCAAATTGTTCCATGAATCTTGCCCAATGCATATTGCACAAGCCTTGAAAATCTGAATGCGATCGAATAAGACATTCTCGAATAATAAACGAAAATTTGTGTAAAACAAGCAATAAGTGCTGCTGGGAATATTCTGAAAAATAGGAAAGTCTTTCCTTCGTTACAATTAAATACGCCATTATAGTTTGAAGCTGATCAGAAGAGGCATTTTCTAGTAATTTCATAGGGAAAAAATTTGCTTAATCTGTGCAAACTGAAATTTACACAGCTCAAAGTGAGCGGCAAACTGTGACTTAATAAAGCTTTAATGAAGCCTTTTGGAAAAGGCATTCCAACGATTCCAATTTTGTTTAACTATCTCAGTAAAATTGACAAAACTCGGACAAGAAGCATTCTTTAGTCATTCAGTAGAAATAAATATCACTATTTATTCAGTAAAACTGGCAAACTGAGATTTTTGCCAATCAGTGGCAGCGTGAGCCTTGTGTATAGGAACCCACACCAGTGGTGAAAATTTGAATCCTATCAGATAAGTCATTCTCCAGTTAAGGCATAGAATATATCTTTGCTTTTACTATTTTAGTACATCAATAAATTTGCCTGATTACAACGATACATAATGATTCTATCCTGGCTCTAAGATACATCAGCCATTACATACTGAAGCCATTCAAAAGACGTACACCGAGAATTATTTATTGTGATTCAACACGAATAATAATTTCACACTATTTTACACATAAGATGGTCAAATCTACATCTACACACTTGGATTTTAATCTCTGCTGTTGTGGATTTTTTAGGCACCTTTCTGAGCGTTTGAAGGTATGCCACTTGAGGGTTTTTGAAATTGCCCAAGCCATTCCAGGATGCTGGGAATGGGTTAAACGACTTCTGTTATAATGCACATGAACCTGCCAGCTGATCCAAGAGGAGGGCTCAAGCGTTGCCAACTTACGAGCGAAATAAAATTGAAAAGTTCTAGAGGAGATAAAAAAAAATCAGATAACCTATTAAATGTTCCTCCCACCCAATTAGATACCCAGCAGTTACACAACCCAGGGCAACATGGGTTTAGAGCAGGTCGCTCCTGTCTGTCCCGACCACTGGATCACTACGACAAGGTCCTAGATGCACTAAAAGACAAAAAGAATGCAGATGTAATATATACAGACTTTGCAAAAGCCTTCGACAAGTGTGACCATGGCGTAATAGCGCACAAAATACGTGCTAAAGGAATAACAGGAAAAGTTGGTAGGTGGATCTATAATTTCCTCACAAACAGAACACAAAGAGTAGTAGTCAACAGAGTAAAGTCTGAGGCCGCTACGGTGAAAAGCTCTGTTCCGCAAGGCACAGTACTCGCTCCCATCTGGTTTCTCATCCATATATCTGACATAGACAAGGATGTCAGCCACAGCACCGTGTCTTCCTTTGCAGATAACACCCGAATCTGCAGGACAGTGTCTTCAATTGCAGACACTGCAAGGCTCCAGGCGGACATCAACTAAATCGTTCAATGGGCTGCAGAAAACAATATGAAGTTCAACGATGAGAAATTTCAATTACTCCGATATGGTAAACATGAGGAAATTAAAACTTCATCTGAATATAAAACAAATTCCAGCCACAAAATAGAGCGAAAAACTAACGTCAAAGCCCTGGGAGTGATCATGTCGGAGGATCTCACCTTCAAGGACCATAACATTGTTTCAATCGCATCTGCTAGAAAAATGACAGGATGGATAATGAGAACCTTCAAAACTGGGGATGCCAAGCCCATGATGACACTCTTCAGTTCGCTTGTTCTATCTAGGCTGGAATATTGCTGCACACTAACAGCACCTTTCAAGGCAGGTGAAATTGCTGACCTAGAAAATGTACAGAGAACCTTCACGGAGTACATAACGGAGATAAAACACCTCAATTACTGGGAGCGCTTGAGGTTCCTAAAACTGTATTCCCTGGAACGCAGGCGGGAGAGATACATGATTATATACACCTGGAAAATCCTAGAGGGACTAGTACCGAACTTGCACACGAAAATCACTCACTACGAAAGCAAAAGAATCGGCAGACGATGCAACATCCCCCCAATGAAAAGCAGGGATGTCACTAGCACGTTAAGAGACAACACAATAAGTGTCGGGGGCCCAAGACTGTTCAACTGCCTCCCAGCATACATAAGGGGGATTACCAATAGACCCCTGGCTGTATTCAGACAGGCACTGGACAAGCATCTAAAGTCGGTACCTGACCAGCCGGGCTGTGGCTCGTAAGTTGAATTGCATGCAGCCAAAAGTAACAGCCTGGTTGATCAGGCTCTGATTCACCATGAGGCCTGGTAACGGACCGGGCCACGGGGGCTTTGACCCCCGGAACTCTCTCCAGGTAAACTCCAGATGTCTAAAAACATGGCACTCTGTTGTTCACAAAACGCTGCTTTGCAATTATTTACAACTGCCTAAGCTTGTTTGTTTATTACTCACCGGAAATATGCAAATTGTCATTTAAAATAGTTACTCATCAATCTAAAGTAATCTGGAAAACAGTTTTGTAAAGGAAGAGAAGCGGGGAAGTTGGAGTATCATTTACCTGAACCGTAGAACTATAACACTTGTTGCCAGTGACACACATCCTGCCTTGTTCCTCACCTTAAGCATATAAGGGGCAGGTTGATTTTTAAAGACATTTTTGGGAGGGGGAGGGTGAAAAGTGCTTCTTCTATGCCGAAATAAGTATAAAACTTACATCATAGAAAAGAGGTAATTACATACATACACACACACACACACACACGCACACATACACACACACACACACACACACATACACAAACACACACATACACACACACACACACACACACACACACACACACACACACACACACACACACACACACATACACAAACACACACATACACACACACACACACATACACACACACATACACAAACACACACATACATACATACACACACACACACACATATATATATATACACACACACACACACACACACACATACACACACACACACACACACACACACACACACACACACACACACACACACACACACACAGATAGACACACACACACAGCCACAGCACACACACACACATACACACAAATACACAACACACACACACACACACACACACACATACACACACATACACAAACACACACATACACACACACACACACACACACACACGCACACAAACACACACACACACACACACACACACACACACATGGTGGGTGCAGACGTGGAGGCACAAGGCTCCGAGAACCTTAGTGTTTTTAAGGCGTGCAGTAACTGCTAGCAGTAATCAGTGGTAGTGACAACGTCAGTGAACAATCCTATGAGTGATAACTAAAGCTATTAGTTAAAAAAAAGTCGAGAGGAGGCCTGAAATCATTAATATTTCAAAGTGCCAAACCGTTAGTGGCTAGTAGGCACCTGTTGCCACACAGATTCAAATATTCAAAGATCAAAGTGAGTGTGGAAGCGGGTGTTAAAGAATTACCAGCGTTTGGATAACAAGTGAAATGTGGGGCACCATACAGTGAGAGGGAAAACGTTAGTAAGCAAAATGAGAAAGGAAAAATAAAACATATAATAAGGGAAAGTGGCAGAGTAGGCCTGCTGAAGCAGTGACGTCACAACAAGTGGCGTGACATTATTCAAATAAAGTGAAGTGTATATAATGTGAAGTGTATACTATCATAAGTGAAAAGTGAAATCACGTGAGGAACGCGGGATGTATGAGCATATATGGTTATAAACATCACGGGTGAAGGATCTCCAAAATAGTGATAGAAGGCCTATGTACGATGACTACGTCATCAGCATCTGGCAACCTGTCACCGCACCACTACCAGCGCAAGTATTACTCACCTATTGTGGTTGCAAGTTGTCAGATTCTGGTCTCTGCATCACTGTTAGATACTGGTCACTCACTCCTGCAAGCTATTACCAGAATTAGGGTAGAAATAGCATTGATAAGGTGAAGATAGTGTTGACGAGAGTGTGAAGTGTAGAGTAGACTAGCGAAGGGTAACGTAGGGGTAACGTAGTATTACTACCTGTAGTTATTAGCAGTATGAATACTTAGGAAGCTAGGATGTCCTCTCTCAATGGGAGCAAGGAATAGGATAATAATCAGCAGTAACTGATACTTAAATCCAGAAAGGGCAATAAATGGAGAGAGTAGCATAACTAGGAAAGACAACTGGGACTAAATATGAGCCTACACGACAGAGAGGCATAACAGCCTTCTTTTCCCTCCCCTCCCCTTCTAATCCCATCACACACACACACACACCTCCCCCACTTCTAAGGATCACTCATCCTTCTCTTCCCCTCCCCCCTTAATCCCATCCCTCTCTCTCCCACACATGCACACACACACATACACAAGCACACATACACAAGCACATATACACTTGACACAAACACGAACTCCCCCTTCCCCTAACCACCTTTCCCCCTCTACCTAGCCACCTACCCCTCCCCTAAACCATCTAACCCCTCCCCCAAACCATCTAACCCCCTCCCTCCAACCACCTCTCCCACTCCAATAACGATCCTCCCCTCCCCCATAACCATCCATCCCCACTCCCCCTAACCATCTATTCCCCTCCCCCTGACCATCTCTCCCCCTTCCTTCTGTGGTGCAATGGGGCAACCAGAACTAGGATGAGAACAAAGGGCCCAAAGGAGGAATCTGGGAAAGAGGACTGGGAGGCAGAGCTCAAAAAAAGGGAGGAAGACTGGGGAAGGAGACTAGATGAGCTTGCAAGGAAGATAGAGGAGAGGTTAGCAGCAGAATGCAGAAGGTGGGAGCAACATGCCATAGTAGCAGAAGGCAAGATACAAAGATTAGAAGAGGAGCTGAGAAATCTGAAACAGCCTAGAGACAAAGATAATACAGAAGTAGCATCAGCAATGTTTACATCAGACACAGACAAAGGGTCTGAAGGGAGCATGGAAGCTAAACTGCATGCAGAGGTCCTGTTAAGCCCACATGGGGCCAAAACAAAGACAGGGAGCACACTAGGACAGAATGAGAGGTTGGAAGACATTGAAGGAACTAAGACATGTGCAGGGACCTTACCAGACACTTGTGGGGGCCAGGAACAGGTGAGCAGGAAGGACAAACCAATGAGAATAAAGTGAAGTGTATATAATGTGAAGTGTATACTATCATAAGTGAAAAGTGAAATCACGTGAGGAACGCGGGATGTATGAGCATATATGGTTATAAACATCACGGGTGAAGGATCTCCAAAATAGTGATAGAAGGCCTATGTACGATGACTACGTCATCAGCATCTGGCCACCTGTCACCGCACCACTACCAGCGCAAGTATTACTCACCTATTGTGGTTGCAAGTTGTCAGATTCTGGTCTCTGCATCACTGTTAGATACTGGTCACTCACTCCTGCAAGCTATTACCAGAATTAGGGTAGAAATAGCATTGATAAGGTGAAGATAGTGTTGACGAGAGTGTGAAGTGTAGAGTAGACTAGCGAAGGGTAACGTAGGGGTAACGTAGTATTACTACCTGTAGTTATTAGCAGTATGAATACTTAGGAAGCTAGGAAGTCCTCTCTCAATGGGAGCAAGGAATAGGATAATAATCAGCAGTAACTGATACTTAAATCCAGAAAGGGCAATAAATGGAGAGAGTAGCATAACTAGGAAAGACAACTGGGACTAAATATGAGCCTACACGACAGAGAGGCATAACAGCCTTCTTTTCCCTCCCCTCCCCTTCTAATCCCATCACACACACACACACACCTCCCCCACTTCTAAGGATCACTCATCCTTCTCTTCCCCTCCCCCCTCCCCCCTTAATCCCATCCCTCTCTCTCCCACACATGCACACACACTCATACACAAGCACACATACACAAGCACATATACACTTGACACAAACACATACTCCCCCTTCCCCTAACCACCTTTCCCCCTCTACCTAGCCACCTACCCCTCCCCTAAACCATCTAACCCCTCCCCCAAACCATCTAACCCCCTCCCTCCAACCACCTCTCCCACTCCAATAACGATCCTCCCCTCCCCCATAACCATCCATCCCCACTCCCCCTAACCATCTATTCCCCTCCCCCTGACCATCTCTCCCCCTTCCTTCTGTGGTGCAATGGGGCAACCAGAACTAGGATGAGAACAAAGGGCCCAAAGGAGGAATCTGGGAAAGAGGACTGGGAGGCAGAGCTCAAAAAAAGGGAGGAAGACTGGGGAAGGAGACTAGATGAGCTTGCAAGGAAGATAGAGGAGAGGTTAGCAGCAGAATGCAGAAGGTGGGAGCAACATGCCATAGTAGCAGAAGGCAAGATACAAAGATTAGAAGAGGAGCTGAGAAATCTGAAACAGCCTAGAGACAAAGATAATACAGAAGTAGCATCAGCAATGTTTACATCAGACACAGACAAAGGGTCTGAAGGGAGCATGGAAGCTAAACTGCATGCAGAGGTCCTGTTAAGCCCACATGGGGCCAAAACAAAGACAGGGAGCACACTAGGACAGAATGAGAGGTTGGAAGACATTGAAGGAACTAAGACATGTGCAGGGACCTTACCAGACACTTGTGGGGGCCAGGAACAGGTGAGCAGGAAGGACAAACCAATGAGAATAAAGTGAAGTGTATATAATGTGAAGTGTATACTATCATAAGTGAAAAGTGAAATCACGTGAGGAACGCGGGATGTATGAGCATATATGGTTATAAACATCACGGGTGAAGGATCTCCAAAATAGTGATAGAAGGCCTATGTACGATGACTACGTCATCAGCATCTGGCAACCTGTCACCGCACCACTACCAGCGCAAGTATTACTCACCTATTGTGGTTGCAAGTTGTCAGATTCTGGTCTCTGCATCACTGTTAGATACTGGTCACTCACTCCTGCAAGCTATTACGAGAATTAGGGTAGAAATAGCATTGATAAGGTGAAGATAGTGTTGACGAGAGTGTGAAGTGTAGAGTAGACTAGCGAAGGGTAACGTAGGGGTAACGTAGTATTACTACCTGTAGTTATTAGCAGTATGAATACTTAGGAAGCTAGGAAGTCCTCTCTCAATGGGAGCAAGGAATAGGATAATAATCAGCAGTAACTGATACTTAAATCCAGAAAGGGCAATAAATGGAGAGAGTAGCATAACTAGGAAAGACAACTGGGACTAAATATGAGCCTACACGACAGAGAGGCATAACAGCCTTCTTTTCCCTCCCCTCCCCTTCTAATCCCATCACACACACACACACACCTCCCCCACTTCTAAGGATCACTCATCCTTCTCTTCCCCTCCCCCCTCCCCCCTTAATCCCATCCCTCTATCTCCCACACATGCACACACACACATACACAAGCACACATACACAAGCACATATACACTTGACACAAACACATACTCCCCCTTCCCCTAACCACCTTTCCCCCTCTACCTAGCCACCTACCCCTCCCCTAAACCATCTAACCCCTCCCCCAAACCATCTAACCCCCTCCCTCCAACCACCTCTCCCACTCCAATAACGATCCTCCCCTCCCCCATAACCATCCATCCCCACTCCCCCTAACCATCTATTCCCCTCCCCCTGACCATCTCTCCCCCTTCCTTCTGTGGTGCAATGGGGCAACCAGAACTAGGATGAGAACAAAGGGCCCAAAGGAGGAATCTGGGAAAGAGGACTGGGAGGCAGAGCTCAAAAAAAGGGAGGAAGACTGGGGAAGGAGACTAGATGAGGAGAGGTTAGCAGCAGAATGCAGAAGGTGGGAGCAACATGCCATAGTAGCAGAAGCCAAGATACAAAGATTAGAAGAGGAGCTGAGAAATCTGAAACAGTCTAGAGACAAAGATAATACAGAAGTAGCATCAGCAATCTTTACATCAGACACAGACAAAGGGTCTGAAGGGAGCATGGAAGCTAAACTGCATGCAGAGGTCCTGTTAAGCCCACATGGGGCCAAAACAAAGACAGGGAGCACACTAGGACAGAATGAGAGGTTGGAAGACATTGAAGGAACTAAGACATGTGCAGGGACCTTACCAGACACTTGTGGGGGCCAGGAACAGGTGAGCAGGAAGGACAAACCAATGAGAATAAAGTGAAGTGTATATAATGTGAAGTGTATACTATCATAAGTGAAAAGTGAAATCACGTGAGGAACGCGGGATGTATGAGCATATATGGTTATAAACATCACGGGTGAAGGATCTCCAAAATAGTGATAGAAGGCCTATGTACGATGACTACGTCATCAGCATCTGGCAACCTGTCACCGCACCACTACCAGCGCAAGTATTACTCACCTATTGTGGTTGCAAGTTGTCAGATTCTGGTCTCTGCATCACTGTTAGATACTGGTCACTCACTCCTGCAAGCTATTACCAGAATTAGGGTAGAAATAGCATTGATAAGGTGAAGATAGTGTTGACGAGAGTGTGAAGTGTCGAGTAGACTAGCGAAGGGTAACGTAGGGGTAACGTAGTATTACTACCTGTAGTTATTAGCAGTATGAATACTTAGGACGCTAGGAAGTCCTCTCTCAATGGGAGCAAGGAATAGGATAATAATCAGCAGTAACTGATACTTAAATCCAGAAAGGGCAATAAATGGAGAGAGTAGCATAACTAGGAAAGACAACTGGGACTAAATATGAGCCTACACGACGGAGAGGCATAAGAGCCTTCTTTTCCCTCCCCTCCCCTTCTAATCCCATCACACACACACACACACCTCCCCCACTTCTAAGGATCACTCATCCTTCTCTTCCCCTCCCCCCTCCCCCCTTAATCCCATCCCTCTCTCTCCCACACATGCACACACACACATACACAAGCACACATACACAAGCACATATACACTTGACACAAACACGTAATCCCCCTTCCCCTAACCACCTTTCCCCCTCTACCTAGCCACCTACCCCTCCCCTAAACCATCTAACCCCTCCCCCAAACCATCTAACCACCTCCCTCCAACCACCTCTCCCACTCCAATAACGATCCTCCCCTCCCCCATAACCATCCATCCCCACTCCCCCTAACCATCTATTCCCCTCCCCCTGACCATCTCTCCCCCTTCCTTCTGTGGTGCAATGGGGCAACCAGAACTAGGATGAGAACAAAGGGCCCAAAGGAGTAATCTGGGAAAGAGGACTGGGAGGCAGAGCTCAAAAAAAGGGAGGAAGACTGGGGAAGGAGACTAGATGAGCTTGCAAGGAAGATAGAGGAGAGGTTAGCAGCAGAATGCAGAAGGTTGGAGCAACATGCCATAGTAGCAGAAGGCAAGATACAAAGATTAGAAGAGGAGCTGAGAAATCTGAAACAGCCTAGAGACAAAGATAATACAGAAGTAGCATCAGCAATCTTTACATCAGACACAGACAAAGGGTCTGAAGGGAGCATGGAAGCTAAACTGCATGCAGAGGTCCTGTTAAGCCCACATGGGGCCAAAACAAAGACAGGGAGCACACTAGGACAGAATGAGAGGTTGGAAGACATTGAAGGAACTAAGACATGTGCAGGGACCTTACCAGACACTTGTGGGGGCCAGGAACAGGTGAGCAGGAAGGACAAACCAATGAGAATAAAGTGAAGTGTATATAATGTGAAGTGTATACTATCATAAGTGAAAAGTGAAATCACGTGAGGAACGCGGGATGTATGAGCATATATGGTTATAAACATCACGGGTGAAGGATCTCCAAAATAGTGATAGAAGGCCTATGTACGATGACTACGTCATCAGCATCTGGCCACCTGTCACCGCACCACTACCAGCGCAAGTATTACTCACCTATTGTGGTTGCAAGTTGTCAGATTCTGGTCTCTGCATCACTGTTAGATACTGGTCACTCACTCCTGCAAGCTATTACCAGAATTAGGGTAGAAATGGCATTGATAAGGTGAAGATAGTGTTGACGAGAGTGTGAAGTGTAGAGTAGACTAGCGAAGGGTAACGTAGGGGTAACGTAGTATTACTACCTGTAGTTATTAGCAGTATGAATACTTAGGAAGCTAGGAAGTCCTCTCTCAATGGGAGCAAGGAATAGGATAATAATCAGCAGTAACTGATACTTAAATCCAGAAAGGGCAATAAATGGAGAGAGTAGCATAACTAGGAAAGACAACTGGGACTAAATATGAGCCTACACGACATAGAGGCATAACAGCCTTCTTTTCCCTCCCCTCCCCTTCTAATCCCATCACACACACACACACACCTCCCCCACTTCAAAGGATCACTCATCCTTCTCTTCCCCTCCCCCCTCCCCCCTTAATCCCATCCCTCTCTCTCCCACACATGCACACACACTCATACACAAGCACACATACACAAGCACATATACACTTGACACAAACACGTACTCCCCCTTCCCCTAACCACCTTTCCCCCTCTACCTAGCCACCTACCCCTCCCCTAAACCATCTAACCCCTCCCCCAAACCATCTAACCCCCTCCCTCCAACCACCTCTCCCACTCCAATAACGATCCTCCCCTCCCCCATAACCATCCATCCCCACTCCCCCTAACCATCTATTCCCCTCCCCCTGACCATCTCTCCCCCTTCCTTCTGTGGTGCAATGGGGCAACCAGAACTAGGATGAGAACAAAGGGCCCAAAGGAGGAATCTGGGAAAGAGGACTGGGAGGCAGAGCTCAAAAAAAGGGAGGAAGACTGGGGAAGGAGACTAGATGAGCTTGCAAGGAAGATAGAGGAGAGGTTAGCAGCAGAATGCAGAAGGTGGGAGCAACATGCCATAGTAGCAGAAGGCAAGATACAAAGATTAGAAGAGGAGCTGAGAAATCTGAAACAGCCTAGAGACAAAGATAATACAGAAGTAGCATCAGCAATGTTTACATCAGACACAGACAAAGGGTCTGAAGGGAGCATGGAAGCTAAACTGCATGCAGAGGTCCTGTTAAGCCCATATGGGGCCAAAACAAAGACAGGGAGCACACTAGGACAGAATGAGAGGTTGGAAGACATTGAAGGAACTAAGACATGTGCAGGGACCTTACCAGACACTTGTGGGGGCCAGGAACAGGTGAGCAGGAAGGACAAACCAATGAGAATAAAGTGAAGTGTATATAATGTGAAGTGTATACTATCATAAGTGAAAAGTGAAATCACGTGAGGAACGCGGGATGTATGAGCATATATGGTTATAAACATCACGGGTGAAGGATCTCCAAAATAGTGATAGAAGGCCTATGTACGATGACTACGTCATCAGCATCTGGCAACCTGTCACCGCACCACTACCAGCGCAAGTATTACTCACCTATTGTGGTTGCAAGTTGTCAGATTCTGGTCTCTGCATCACTGTTAGATACTGGTCACTCACTCCTGCAAGCTATTACCAGAATTAGGGTAGAAATAGCATTGATAAGGTGAAGATAGTGTTGACGAGAGTGTGAGGTGTAGAGTAGACTAGCGAAGGGTAACGTAGGGGTAACGTAGTATTACTACCGGTAGTTATTAGCAGTATGAATACTTAGGAAGCTAGGAAGTCCTCTCTCAATGTGAGCAAGGAATAGGATAATAATCAGCAGTAACTGATACTTAAATCCAGAAAGGGCAATAAATGGAGAGAGTAGCATAACTAGGAAAGACAACTGGGACTAAATATGAGCCTACACGACAGAGAGGCATAACAGCCTTCTTTTCCCTCCCCTCCCCTTCTAATCCCATCACACACACACACACACCTCCCCCACTTCTAAGGATCACTCATCCTTCTCTTCCCCTCCCCCCTCCCCCCTTAATCCCATCCCTCTCTCTCCCACACATGCACACACACACATACACAAGCACACATACACAAGCACATATACACTTGACACAAACACGTACTCCCCCTTCCCCTAACCACCTTTCCCCCTCTACCTAGCCACCTACCCCTCCCCTAAACCATCTAACCCCTCCCCCAAACCATCTAACCCCCTCCCTCCAACCACCTCTCCCACTCCAATAACGATCCTCCCCTCCCCCATAACCATCCATCCCCACTCCCCCTAACCATCTATTCCCCTCCCCCTGACCATCTCTCCCCCTTCCTTCTGTGGTGCAATGGGGCAACCAGAACTAGGATGAGAACAAAGGGCCCAAAGGAGGAATCTGGGAAAGAGGACTGGGAGGCAGAGCTCAAAAAAAGGGAGGAAGACTGGGGAAGGAGACTAGATGAGCTTGCAAGGAAGATAGAGGAGAGGTTAGCAGCAGAATGCAGAAGGTGGGAGCAACATGCCATAGTAGCAGAAGGCAAGATACAAAGATTAGAAGAGGAGCTGAGAAATCTGAAACAGCCTAGAGACAAAGATAATACAGAAGTAGCATCAGCAATCTTTACATCAGACACAGACAAAGGGTCTGAAGGGAGCATGGAAGCTAAACTGCATGCAGAGGTCCTGTTAAGCCCACATGGGGCCAAAACAAAGACAGGGAGCACACTAGGACAGAATGAGAGGTTGGAAGACATTGAAGGAACTAAGACATGTGCAGGGACCTTACCAGACACTTGTGGGGGCCAGGAACAGGTGAGCAGGAAGGACAAACCAATGAGAATAGGGGCCACAGCTAGGGAAGGGACTGACTGAAGGAATTCTCCATGGTAAGGAACTAAAACACCTCAGAGGATGCAATGGGAGTCACAGTGGGAGGTGGAAAGGGAGAGATCAGTTTTTATCTATGGGCTAGACAAAGCTGAAGGGGAAACTTATGATGAAAGAAAGCAGGAGGAGAAAAAAGCGATTGAAGGTATCATGATGGTGATAGGCGAGGGAGACATGAACCAGGTGGCAAATTTTCGGAGAATCGGGTGATTCACAAAGAAAAGGAATCGGCTTTTCAAAGTAATTTTCAAGGCAGAATCAACTTGAACCATGATCCTGCAGGAGAAAGCATGGCTGAGAGGCAAACAGGAGTTCATGAGTGTGTACCTCGATCGAGACAGAACACAGGAGGAAATGATGATACTGAAAGAGAGAGAGCAAAAACGAAAGGAGGAATGGGAGGAAATGAAAAAGGAGAGCAGAATAACCCAGGAACAGGTGGAAGGACAAGCACACCCTCCAGAAACACCTGCAGAAGGACTCCAGCCACGGCACCCCCAAGGCAACTGAACAATCCAAACCAACCATCACACATCGATCCCTCTGTTCCCACCCCCTGCATCACGAACCCTACCACTACAGCAACCCCCTATGGGAGCTCTTCCTCCAACTCCACTGCAACCCCCCACAGGTCCCGACCAGGGCTCCTGCTCTCCTAACCCCAGTATTCCCCCAGGACCACAGTTGCAGTATTAGAACAGAAGTTGAAGGCTTGGTACACAAATGCGGATAGATTAACGAATAAATATGAGGAATGGCAAGAAAGAATCAATGAGAAGTCCCCAGACATCATAGCAGTTACAGAAACAAAACTCACAGAAACAATAACAGATGCAATCTTTCCACCAGGATACCAGATCATGAGGAAACATAGAAGGGGCAGAAGGGGAGGAGGGGTTGCTCTGCTCTTAAAAAACCGATGGAAATTCGAGAAAATGGGAGGCATAGACGAGACAGGAGAAAGAGCACAAGGTGGTCATTGCAATGATGTATAATCCACCACAGAACTGCAGGAGGCCAAGAGAGGAATATGAAGAGAGCAACAGAGCAATGGTGGACACACTTGCTTAGGTGGCAAGAAGAGCTCACTCCAGCAGAGCAAAGTTGCTGGTTATGGAAGATTTCAACCACAGGGAGATTGACTGGGAAAGCCTGGAGCCACATGGGGGTCCCGAAACATGGAGAGCCAAGATGTTGGATGTGGTGCTGGAAAAACCTCATGCACCAACATGTTAAGGACACTACCAGAGTGAGAGGGGAGGATGAACCAGCAAGATTGGACCTTGTGTTCACCCTGGGCAGTTCAGACATTGAGGACATCACATATGAGAGTCCCCTAGGAGCTAGTGACCACATGGTTCTGTGCTTTGAATACATAGTAGAGTTGCAAGTGGAGAGAGTTGAATGGGAAAAGCCAGACTAAAAAAGAAGGGACTACATAGGGTTGAGGAACTTCCTGCAGGAGGTTCCATGGGACAGAGATTTGGCAGGAAAGCCAGTAAATGAAATGATGGAATATGTAACAACAAAATGCAAGGAGGCAGGGGAAAGGTTTATTCCCAAGGGCAACAGTAACAATGGGAAGACCAGAAAGAGCCCCTGGTTTACCCGACGGTGTAAGGAGGCAAAAACAAAGTGCAATAGAGAATGGAAAAAGTACAGAAGGCAGAGAACACATGAAAATAGGGAGATTAGTTACAGAGCCAGGAACGAGTATGCACAGGTAAGGAGGGAGGCCCAGCGACAGTATGAAAATAACAGCATCGAAAATCAAGACTGACCCGAAACTGTTGTATAGCCACATCAGAAGGAAGACAACAGTCAAAGACCAGGTGATCAGACTGAGGACAGAAGGTGGAGAACTCACAAGAAATGATCAGGAGGTATGTGAGGAACTAAACAGGAGATTTAAGGAAATTTTTACAGTAGAGACAGGAAGGGCTCTGGGAAGACAGCACAGAAGGGAACATCAAGAGGGAATATACCAACAAGTGTTGGTGCAGAAGCTGCTAAGTGACCTTGATACCTCAAAGGCAATGGGACCGGACAACATCTCCCTGTGGGTCCTTAGAGAAGGAGCAGAGATGCTGTGCGTGCCCCTAACCACAATCTTCAACACATCCCTTGAAACTGGGCAACTACCTGAGAAATGGAAGACAGCAAATGTAGTCCCCATACTTAAGAAAGGAAACAGAAATGAGGCAATAAACTACAGACCTGTGTCTCTGACATGTATTGTGTGCAAAGTCATGGAGAAGATTATCAGGAGGAGAGTGGTGGAACACCTGGAACGAAACAAAATTATAAATGAAAACCAGCATGGGTTCATGGAAGGCAAATCCTGTGTCACAAACCTTCTGGAGTTTTATGACAAGGTAACAGAAGTAAGACACGAGAGAGAGGGGTGGGTTCATTGCATTTTCCTAGACTTCAGGAAGGCCTTTGACACAGTTCCCCACAAGAGATTAGTGCAGAAGCTGGAGGATCAGGTGCATATAACAGTGAGGGCACTGCAATGGATCAGGGAATACCTGACAGGGAGGCAACAACGAGTCATGGTACGTGAAGAGGTATCACAGTGGGCGCCTGTGACGAGCGGGGTCCCACAGGGGTCAGTTCTAGGACCAGTGCTATTTTTGATATATGCGAACGACATGATGGAAGGAATAGACTCTGAAGTGTCCCTATTCGCAGATGATGTGAAGCTGATGAGAAGAATTAAATCTGACGAGGATGAGGCAGGACTGCAAAGAGATCTGGACAGGCTGGACATGTGGTCCAGAAACTGGCTTCTCGAAGTCAACCCTGCCAAATGCAAAGTCATGAAGATTGGGGAGGGGCAAAGAAGACCGCAGACAGAGTATAGGCTAGGTGGACAAAGACTACAGACCTCACTCAGGGAGAAAGACCTTGGGGTGACCATAACACCGAGCACGTCACCGGAGGCACACATCAACCAAATAACTGCTGCAGCACACGGGTGCCTGGCAAACCTAAGAATAGCATTCCGATACCTTAATAAGGAATCGTTCAAGACACTGTACACTGTGTATGTTAAGCCCATACTGGAGTATGCAGCACCAGTCTGGAACCCACACCTGGTCAAGCACGTCACGAAGTTAGAGAAAGTACAAAGGTTTGCAATAAGGCTAGTCCCAGAGCTCAGGGGAATGTCGTACGAGGAAAGGTTGAGGGAAATCGGACTGACGACACTGGAGGAGAGAAGGGTCAGGGGAGACATGATAACGACATACAAGATACTGGGGGGAATAGACAAGGTGGACAGAGATAGGATGTTCCAGAGAGGGGACACAGAAACAAGGGTCACAACTGGAAGCTGAAGACTCAGACGAGTCACAGCGACTTTAGGAAGTATTTCTTCAGCCCTAGAGTCGTCAGAAAGTGGAATAGCCTAGCAAGTGATGTAGCGGAGGCAGAAATAATACATAGTTTTAAGAAGAGGTATGACAAAGCTCAGGAAGCAGAGAGGGAGAGGACCTAATAGCGATCAGTGAAGAGGCGGGGCCAGGAGCTGAGTCTCGACCCCTGCAACCACAATTAGGTGAGTACACACACACACACACACACACACACACACACACACACACACACACACACACACACACTCACAGAACCTTCCCCAGAACCCCACAACCAATCACGCTATCCCAAAACAAACCACAAACTACACCCACAGCTCCCATCCAACACTCAGTTATAGACTCCAACAGTATACTCCCAGGTCCCCCACTCTCACAGACCCCCCAAAACACAGTGCTGGAGAGGAAACTGAAGGTATGGTACACCAACGCTGATGGAATAACAAATAAGTGGTAGGAGTGGCACGAAAGGGTCAAAGAGGCATCGACGGACATCATAGCTCTCACAGAAACCAAGCTCACAGGTATGATAACAGATGCCATCTTTCCAACGGGATATCAGATCCTGAGAAAAGACAAAGGGAACAGAGGGAGTGTAGGAGTGGCACTGCTGGTCAAGACCCGATGGGATTTTGATGAGCTGGAGAGAAGAGACAGTGGAAAAACAAGGGACTTCAATGGAATGCTTCAGTCTGGAGGTCCCAAGGTGGTAACTGCAGTGATGTATAACCCACCACAGAACAACAGGAGGCCAAGGGAAGAGTATGATGAGAGCAATAGAGCGATGGTTGACACACTGGCTGAAGCGGTAAGGAGGGCTCATGCGAGAAGCGCAACGCTACTGATCATGGGTGAGTTCAACCACAAGGAAATCGACTGGGAAAACCTGGAGCCACATGGGCGCCCAGAAACATGGAGGGCTAAGATATGGAGGTGGTACTGGAAAACTTCATGTACCAACACGTAAAGGACACTACCAGAGAGAGAGGAGAGGATGAACCTGCGAGACTGGACCTAATATTCACTCCCCCCTCCACTTGTAGAGTTACAAGTGGAGGGGAGAGCAGGAAGAGCCGGACGAATGAAGCCAAACTACAAGAAGGGGGACTACGCCGGAATGAAGAACTTTCTGAATGGGGTTCAGTGGGACAGAGACCTGCCAAGGAAGTAGGTAAACGAGAAGATGGAATACGTGAGAACAATATGCAAGGAAGCTGAGGAGAGGTTTGTTCTTAAGGGTAACAGAAATAATGAAAAGCCAGGATGAGCCTGTGGTTCACCCGAATGTACAGGGAGGCCAAAACCAAGTGTGCTAGGAAATGGAAGAAGTATAGAAGGCAAAGAACCCAGGAGAATAAGGAAAGTAGTCGTAGAGCCAGAAATGAATATGAACAAGTAAGAAGGGAGGCCAAACGACAATATGAAAATGACATAGCAGAAAAAGCCAAGTCTGCCTCAGAGCTGCTGTACAGCCACTTCATGAGGAAAACAACAGTCAAGAACCAGGTAATTAGGCTAAGGAAAGAATGAGGAGAGATCACAAGCAACGACCGAGAAGTATGTGAGGAACTCAACATGAGATTCAAAGAAGTGTTCACAGAGGAGGCAGAAGGGGCTCCAGAAAGATGGAGAGGTGGGGTACACCACCAAGTGTTGGACACAATACACACTACCGAGGAAGAAGTGAAGAGGCTGCTGAGCGATCTAGATACTTCAAAGACGATATAGCCAGATAACATCTCTCCAAGGATCCTCAGAGAGGGTGTAAAGGCGCGCTGTGTACCTCTAATAACAATATTCAACACATTTATCGAAACAGAGAGATTACCTGAGTTATGGAAGACAGCAGGTGTAGTCCCAATTTTTAAAAAAGGACACAGACTAGAGGCACTAACCTATAGACCAGTGTCACTGACATGTATAGTATGCAAAGTCATGGAAAAGTTTATCAGGAGAAGAAAGAAAGAAATGAGCTTATCAACAACAGCCAACACGGTTTCAGGGACGGAAAATCCTGCGTCACAAACCTACTGGAGTTCTATGACAGGGTGACAGCAGTAAGACAAGAGAGAGAAGGGTGGGTAGATTGCATTTT
>NC_091303.1:33216707-33249207 GCF_038502225.1 Cherax quadricarinatus | reverse complement strand
CCTAGTAGTGATCAGTGAAGAGTCGGGGCCAGGAGCTATGAATCGACCCCTGCAACCACAAACAGGTTAGTACAAATTGGTGATTACACACACACACACACACACACACACACACACACAGTCATGGAACCCTGCTCAGCGACCCCACTTCATTGACACCCGTTCATTGTGATATCTTGAGATATTTGGTTTCCAGTTTCTATCTGTGAAGATGATATCTTGACTATTAATTTTCATACCCGAGTTCTGTGAGGGAAATAGTTGAAGTTCATGTGGTGAGTATCCTACGAGAACTGACTTCTTATGGGAGGTGTGGAGGAATGAATTAGCTCAGGAAAAGTAGCTAAGACGAGACTTATTCAGGGAAGAGCTGGAGGTTGTGTGAAGAACCAGTGGCTAGACTCTGTCATGGGACCAAGCTAGTGACTCTGCATCCAGCTACTGCTAAGGGTTGTAGTCTTGTCTCTCTGGGTTGGATAGGTGGAAGCTTCCTGTGTTGCTTGGACACTGGAATATATTTCGTGTGAAGTTAGAGTCTGCTGTAGCAGGAGTGAATATTCAGTTTTGCTAGCTAATTATATTCCTCTTACCCAAATATCTCACTTTGTTTATCATTTCAGTTATCCGAGTATCGGATCCTTTTCTAATTAACCAAGCATACTGTTGTAATAAGTGATTAAGTGTAAATAAATTGTTATTGAGTGGAAAATAGTATTCTCTCTCCCCATCTTTAATTAGTTATTCTGTATAAGACTGAGCAATAAAGAGGAAGTTAAGTGGAATTGACAAGAGTTCACTGGTGTGTGTAGTGAGGTGACCTTCTTGGCTTAACTCATTATTTCTCCATATTGAGAATAATAATGGTCACTCTTCTCTCTTGCCTGTGATCTGACAACCGAGTCCTCCCTCCAGAGACCCCTCACTCAGAACCTTTGATTCCAGGGACCTCCACTCACAACCCTCACTCCGAGAACCCTCCAGGAAACCTTACTCCAGGAATCCTCACTCCAGGAACCCTCACTCCAGGCATCCTCACTCCAGGAACCCTCACTCAAGGAACCCTCACTCCAGGAACCCTCACTCCAGGAATCCTCACTCCAGGAACCCTCACTCTAGGAACCCCCGATCAGAACCCTCACTAAAGTGACCCCCACTCATAGTACTCACTCCAGGGACCCCAAATCAGACCACTCACTCCAGGAACCCCCACTCAGAACCCTTACTCCAGTGACTCCACTCAGAACCCTCACTCCAGGGACCCCACTCAGAACCCTCACTCCAGGGACCGCACTCAGAACCCTCACTCCAGGGACCCCACTCGGTACCCTCACTCTAGGGACCCCACTCAGAACCCTTACTCCAGGAAACCCCACTCAGACCCCTCACTCCAGCAACCCCCACTCAGAACCCTCACTCCAGGGACTCCACTCAGACCCCTCACTCCAGGGATCACACTCAGAACCCTCACTCCAGGGACCCCACTCAGAACCCTCACTCCAGGGACCCCACTCAGAACCCTCACTCCAGGAACCCCCACTCAGACCCCTCACTCCAGGAATCCCTACTCAGAACCCTCATTCCAGTGACCCCACTTAGAACCCTCACTCGAGAGACCCTCCTCACAGTCCTCACTAGAGGGACACCACTCAGAACCCTCACTCCACGGATCCCTACTCAGAGCCCTCACTCCAGGGACCCCCACTCAGAACCCTCACTCCAAGGACCCCTATTCAGAGCCTTCACTCCAGGGACCCCCACTCAGAACCCTCACTCCAGGGATCCCCACTCAGAGCCCTCACCCCAGGGACCCCCACTCAGAGCACTCAGCAAAGGGATCCCCACTCACAGCCCTCACTCCAGGGACTCCCACTCAGAACCCTCACTCTAAGGAGCCCAATTAAACAAAAATAATGGATGTCTGTACAATACACAAACACACGCACAGGCACACACACACACACACACACACACACACACGCACACACACACACACACACACACACACACACACGCACACACTTATTTACACAAACACACACACACACACACACACACACACACACACACACACACACATACATACATACTAACACAAACACACACACACACACACACACACACAAACACACACACAGTAGGGACACCGAGCGCGCGAGTCACGCCTTCCGTGCTCCACGAATATAAGTGTTTTTGAGGGCTACCCAAGTGTTCTGCAGGGTTGCAAAGTGTGTTAGGGTAGTGAACAATTCTAGAAGCCATTTACAATCTGCCTGAGCCACGTAAGTGTGGGGAGAGCCACAATTTTGTAAGTGATCTAGAAAGTAAACCGTGGTGGCGCAGTCAGAGCAGGCAGGCTAGTGCGGGTGGTAAGGCGACGTTGTCACGTGTCACCCAAGAAAGCTAATAAAGTGAAACAATCGTGTGTCCAGTGAGAGAACTACAGTGAATAGGGTACATTATTAACGAGAAGAAATTGAGGTGGATCTACGACAGGACGTCACATCGAGCTGGACAATCTACAGGCTGCTACAGCTGCATTGCAAGTACTGTACTCACCTATGAGTGGTTGTGTGGGTGTTCCAGGGTTCCAATTAACCGCCAAGCTGATTGTGAATGGTCTCTCATAGCACGATAAAGAATAAGCACTCAAGTATTCATTAAGGAATATCAATTGGTAATTCAGTGAAAAAGGCGAGTAACTTGCTATAAGGTAGGTGGCAGGACAAGCTTTTAAGGGCAACATTGTAAGTAGGTGCGGGTCAAGTCCCAGGAGGGTGGGGGGTCAGGTCACAAGAAGTTGTGGTCAGTCAAGGACCACTGAGACTCCACATTACACTGCACAAGTCACCTACCTCACACACACACACATACACACTCACACACATAAGAACGAAGGAACACTGCAGAAGGCCTACTGGCCCATGCGAGGCAGGTCCAAGTCTCCTACCGGCTTAAGCCAATGCACCCAACCTAGTCAGGTCAGGTCACATTGACTTAAGGGAGGAACACGGCAACCGACCTGGTAGCACAAGCTATCAGGTCTAACTCACACCCACCCACATCCACTCATGTATTTATCCAACCTATTTTTAAAGCTACACAACGTTCTGGCCTCTATAACGGTACTTGGGAGTTTGTTCCACTCATCCACAACTCTATTACCAAACCAGTACTTACCTATATCCTTCCTGAATCTGAATTTTTCCAACTTAAAACCATTGCTGCGAGTCCTGTCTAGGCTAGATATTTTCAGCACACTATTTACATCCCCTTTATTTATTCCTGTCTTCCATTTATACACCTCAATCATATCCCCCCTAATTCTACGTCTTTCTAGAGAGTGCAGATTCAGGGCCCTTAGTCTATCCTCATAGGGAAGGTTTCTGATACATGGGATCAACTTTGTCATCCTCCTTTGTACATTTTCCAGAGAATTTATATCCATTCTGTAATAAGGTGACCAAAACTGTGCAGCATAATCTAAATGAGGCCTAACCAAGGATGTATAGAGTTGAAGAACAACCTGAGGACTCCTATTATTTATGCTTCTTGATATGAAGCCAAGGATTCTATTAGCTTTATTGCGAACACTTATGCACTGTTGTCTTGGTTTCAGATTACTGCTAACCAGAACTCCTAAATCTTTTTCGCAATCCGTAATATTAAGATCTACATTATTTAGTTTATATGTGGCATGGTTATTGTCCTGTCCAACATTTAGAACTTTGCATTTGTCTATATTAAACTGCATCTGCCACTTCTCCGACCACTGCATCAGTCTATTCAAATCTTCCCGGAGTGCTCGAATGTCCTCGTCAGAATGAATTCGACGGCCTATTTTGGTGTCATCGGCAAACTTGCCGATGTCGCTCTTTATGCCCTCATCTATGTCGTTTATGTAGATTGTGAACAGCAGGGGGCCCAACACTGACCCCTGTGGAACACCGCTCGTGACACTTCCCCACTCTGATTTCTCCCCATTTATGCAAACTCTCTGCTGCCTATTTGTCAACCATGCCTCTATCCAGGAAAAAATTTCTCCTCCTATTCCATGTGCTTTAATTTTCCTCAATAGTCTCTGATGTGGGACCCTGTCAAAAGCCTTACTGAAGTCCATATACACAATATCATATTCATTACCATGATCTACCTCCTCAAATACCTTAGTGAAAAAAGTTAATAAATTCGTAAGGCAGGAACGCCCCTTTGTAAAACCATGCTGAGATTCGTTGATTAATTTATGCTTTTCAAGGTGGCTACGAACTGCCTCGGCAATTATTGATTCCATAAATTTTCCCACTATGGAGGTTAGGCTTATTGGTCTATAGTTCGAAGCTAAGGACCTGTCACCTGTTTTGAAAATAGGTATCACATTTGCCATTTTCCACTTATCTGGCACCATGCCAGTTTGTAGTGATATGTTGAAAAGATTAGCCAAAGGTGTGCTAAGCTCCTCTTTACATTCCTTTAGAACCCTTGCATACAGTTCATCAGGGGCCTGGGGATTTGTTAGGTTTTAATTTATCTATTTGCCTAAGGACCATGTCACTTGTGACCCTAATAGTGCACAGTTTATTATCGTCCTGTTCTACATAATTTATCATTACTGGAATATCGCTGGTATCCTCCTGTGTAAAAACTGAGAGGAAGTATGTGTTAAAAATTCTACACATTTCCTTATCACTGTCAGTGAGCTGACCCGAGGAACTTTTGAGTGGGCCTATCTTGTCCCTGATCTTACTTCTGTATACCTGAAAGAATCCTTTTGGGTTAGTCTTCGATTCTCTTGCAACTTTAACCTCATAATCTCTTTTTGCTTTTCTAATTCCCTTTTTTATTTCTCTCTTTAACTGAATATATCGATTTCTCAATTGCCCCTCTCCTCTTTTGATTAGCCTATATATGCCTCTCTTTTGACCAATCAGATATTTTAATCTATTGTTCATCCATTTAGGATCATTTTTGTTTGATCTGATTTCCCTATTTGGAACATAATTTGACTGAGCAGCTAGAACTATGCCCTGGAAAGCATCATATCGGCAACCATCACCACCTACCTGACCCTTAGTCAGGTCATTCCAGTTCAGCCCACCTAAGTAATTTTTCAGTCCTATGAAATCAGCCAAGCGAAAGTCAGGGACGGAGACTTGATTGCCATTATTAGGGGAATTCCATGATATATTAAAACTGAGTGATTTGTGATCACTTTCCCCAAGCTCATCATTAACCTCAAGATTATTAATTAGTGTTTCCCTACTGGCAAGAACCAAGTCAAGGAGGTTATTTCCCCTAGTTGGCTCTGTCACAAACTGTTTTAAAAAACAATCCTGGATCGTATCAAGAAAGTCACCTGACTCTAAATTTCCTGTCAAATTGCTCCAGTCAATCTGTCTATAGTTGAAATCTCCCATTAGCACAACATTTTCGTATGTAGATGCCTTACGAATTTCGTCCCATAGAAGTTTACTGCACTCCCTATCAAGATTTGGGGCCCTGTAAATCACACCCAAAATTAGTTTTTCTCGGCCCTCGAGAAGCTGTAACCAAACAGATTCAGTGGCTGACGCTTCTAATTTAATATCTTGTCTAACACAACAATTTAAATTGTCTCTGACATACATCGCTACTCCACCACCTTTCCTGTTGACCCTGTCAGTGTGGAATAATTTATAGCCTTGTATGTGACATTCAGAGGGCATCTCTCTATCTTTCAGATTGAGCCAGGTCTCTGTTATAGCAATAATATCTATGTTTCCTGCACTTGCAATTAATCTTAGCTCATCTATCTTATTTCTTACACTCCTGCTATTAGTATAGTAAACCTTAAGGGAGCTAGTCCCTTGCTGCCCTCTGCTGTCCCCCTTTGTTTGCTGACCTGATCTATTGTCTTTATTTATAACTTCATGCTGAATGCCTTTTATACATTTACTGTTTCCAACCCAAGTGTTGCAACCTGCTTGTTTCCCACACACACCCATACCTCTATCTTCCATCAGTTTAAAATCATAGGCATTTCATCAATGGCCTTCTCAATCGAGTCTGCAAGTGCTACCACCCCAGCCCCAGAGAGATGTACCCCATCCCACACACACACACACTACACACACACACACATACACTACACACACACTACACACTCACACACTCACACACACACACACACACACACACACACACACACACACACACACACACACACACACACACTACACACTCACACACTCACACACACACACACACACACACACACACACACTACACACACTACACACACACACACACTACACACACACACACACACACACACACACACACACACACACACACACTAGAAGTTGTGGTAGGTCAAGGACCACTGAGACTCCACATTACACTGCACAAGTCACCTACCTCACACACACACACACACACACACACTCGTGGAGGAGTCACGCGGTTTGAGCTCGTGTTTTGGTGATAATTTCTGACTGTGCCATAAGGAATAGAGTGTGGGATATAGGCGTGTGCACGCATAAGAGTGCATATAATCACTTAAGCCCCGAAAAAAGGAAATATAAGTGATCACACAAAAGAAAACAAAGGAAATAGTGGCTGAGGGTTTAGTAGGGGCCGTTGGAAGGGTGAACGGTCGTGTCAGGCCTAAATAGTGTTGCCATAATAATGCAGTGGGGTATTTTGAAGAATAAGTGCGACTCAAGACCAGGGAGATAAGAGATATGTATAGATGTGTCAGTAAATACAGTGAGTGAGTGAAAAAATTAGAAGAGCCAGAGACTATAGTGCATACAGGAAGTTAGTGGAAAAATTACCGAGAAACATCAAACATCAACTTCTGGGACAGGACAGACCCTCAACGTTACTCCACTGCCAGCCGCAAGTAATATTCACCTAGTTTGAGTTGCATGGGGTCAATAGTACCTGTCTCTAGCTGGAATTGGGGGTCACTCTCCTCGAGCTATCAGATTTAGAACAAGCAGCATTTACTGGCATTTAATAGAATTTAGAGGTAGCGGCATATAGGCGAAGCCTAGTGTATTTAGTTTTGAACGTAATTTTAAACGCATAAGACTACAGTGGGAACCAAGAGATCGGGTACATATGCAATACATATGTAGTACATACGTGGGAAATAGGGACTGTTTACATAAACACATGCACACACACTTGGTGAGAACAGCTCTGCTGTTAGGTACTTGAATAGCTGTAGTGTACTCACACACACACACACACACACACACACACACACGCACATATGCACACATGCACACATGCACACATACACACACACACACACACACACACACACACACACACACACACACACACACACACACACACACACACACACACACACACACACACACACACACATATACAGGATTTCACACCTTCCTGTGAAGTGACCCTCTAACCCTTTCCCCCCATCTCTCTCTTTCTCCTCTCCTCTCTCTTCCTCTCTCTCTCTCTTCCTCTCTCTCTCTCTCTCTCTCTCTCTCTCTCTCTCTCTCTCTCTCTCTCTCTCTCTCTCTCTCTCTCTCTCTCTCTCTCTCTCTCTCTCTCTCCCTTTCTCTCATCCTCTCTCTCTTCCTCTCTCTCTTCCTCTCTCTCTTCCTCTCACTCTCTCTCTCTACCTCTCTCTCTCCCTCTCCCTCTCTCTCTTCCTCTCTTACTCTCTCTCTTCCTCTTCTTTTCTCTCTCTCTCTCTCTCTCTTCCCTTGTCACTCCCCCCCTCTCCCTTACCTTTTCCCTCTCTCTCACTTTCTCCCACTTTTTCCATTCTTTTCCCCTCCTTCTACCCTCCCCTTCTCTCTCTTTCTCCCTCTCTCTCACTATCTCCCCCTTTTTCTATTTCTCTTTCTCTCTCTCTTTCACTAAAAAAAATGGTTGGGACTCGCAGGAATCAGGGATCAGATGACAATGGTACTGGTAGGGAGGAATGGATGGAGGAGCAGTGGAAAAGGATAGAGCAAGAATGGGAGAGAAAATTAGGAGAGCTTTCTGAAAAAATGGAGAAAGAGCTCTCTGTGAAATGGGAAAAGAGGTTGGAGAAGGAGACGAAGAATTCGGAGGCACAAGTCGAAACTGCAGTAGCCAGGGTAAAGGTCCTAGAATTTGAGGTAAACAGGCTGAAGCAAGTCTCAGGGGTAGTGACCAGAGAAGACACACCATACGAAGCTGAGAGGCCAAACACGAAGGAAGGAGATATGAATTATGCAAAGGTCATATCAGCCTGCAAAGAAGGGCCAGGGAGTGGAAGGGAAGAGGAGATGGGTGCAGATGGAGAGGGAGATAGGTCGAATGCTGAGGCACAACCATGCTACCAAGAGCCACTGGAAAAATGAAGGGAGAAAATGACCACATACAGACAGGAACCAGAGTCACAGAGAGAGAGGCAATGGGAGGAGGAAAGGGAAAAATCAGTGATTATCCATGGGCTTCGGGAGAGAGAGGAAAGGACACACACTGAAAGACGGCAGGAAGAAAGAAAGGAGATTGGGAAAATCATCATGGAAATAGGGGGAGAAGACATGGATGAGATTGTAAATTTTCAGAGAATAGGGGGGTAATTGAAGGGGAGAAACCGACCTATCAAGCTGATTCTCAGGACAAAAACAGTGCGGAACAGGATCCTCCAAGAGAAACCACGGTTGAAAAGCTCGGAAGAGTAGAAGAAGGTGTTCCTAGACAGAGACAGAACTCAAACAGAGTGACAGCAGCTGAGGGAGAGGACAAAAAAGCGAAAGGAGCTAGGAAAGGAGACAAGGATGGAACCAGCAGAGGTCAGTCAGAGCAGAACAGAGCAGCAAGGGCAAGCACACACACAACTATCCTCAGAACCTCACAACCTATCACACCATCCCAACACACAATACAATCCATACCCACACCTTCCACCCAACCCCCAACCATAGAATCCCACAGTATGCTACCAGGTCTCCCACCCCCACAGGCCCCCAAACCACAGTGTTGGAAAGGAAACTGAAGGTATAGTACACAAATGCTGATGGAATAACAAACAAGTGAGAGGAGTGGCACGAAAGAGTCAAAGAGGCATCACCAGACATCATAACGATCACAGAAACCAAGCTTACAGGTATGATAACAGATGCCATCTTTCCAGCGGGATACCAGATCCTGAGAAAAGACAGAAGGAACAGGGAGGGGGGGGGGTGGAGGAGTGGCATTGCTGATCAAACACCGATGGAATTTTGATGAGCTGGAGAGAGGAGACAGCGGAGAAGAAAGTGATTACATAGCGGGAATGCTTCACTCTGGTGGTCCCAAGGTGATAATTGCAGTGAGGTATAACCCACCACAAAACAGCAGGAGGCCAAGGCAAGAGTATGACGAGAGCAATAGAGCGATGGTTGACACACTGGCTGCAGTGGCCAGAAGAGCTCATGCATGCAGGGCAAAGCTCCTGATCATGGGCGACTTTAACCACAAGGAGATCGACTGGGAGAACTTGGAGCCACATGGGGGCCAAGATACGTAAGAACATAAGAACATAAGAACGAAGGAACACTGCAGAAGGCCTACTGGCCCATGCGAGGCAGGTCCAAGTCTCCTACCGGCTTAAGCCAATGCACCCAACCTAGTCAGGTCAGGTCACATTGACTTAAGGGAGGAACACGGCAACCGACCTGGTAGCACAAGCTATCAGGTCTAACTCACACCCACCCACATCCACTCATGTATTTATCCAACCTATTTTTAAAGCTACACAACGTTCTGGCCTCTATAACGGTACTTGGGAGTTTGTTCCACTCATCCACAACTCTATTACCAAACCAGTACTTTCCTATATCCTTCCTGAATCTGAATTTTTCCAACTTAAAACCATTGCTGCGAGTCCTGTCTAGGCTAGATATTTTCAGCACACTATTTACATCCCCTTTATTTATTCCTGTCTTCCATTTATACACCTCAATCATATTCCCCCTAATTCTACGTCTTTCTAGAGAGTGCAGATTCAGGGCCCTTAGTCTATCCTCATAGGGAAGGTTTCTGATACATGGGATCAACTTTGTCATCCTCCTTTGTACATTTTCCAGAGAATTTATATCCATTCTGTAATAAGGTGACCAAAAACTGTGCAGCATAATCTAAATGAGGCCTAACCAAGGATGTATAGAGTTGAAGAACAACCTGAGGACTCCTATTATTTATGCTTCTTGATATGAAGCCAAGGATTCTATTAGCTTTATTGCGAACACTTATGCACTGTTGTCTTGGTTTCAGATTACTGCTAACCAGAACTCCTAAATCTTTTTCGCAATCCGTAATATTAAGATCTACATTATTTAGTTTATATGTGGCATGGTTATTGTCCTGTCCAACATTTAGAACTTTGCATTTGTCTATATTAAACTGCATCTGCCACTTCTCCGACCACTGCATCAGTCTATTCAAATCTTCCTGGAGTGCTCGAATGTCCTCGTCAGAATGAATTCGACGGCCTATTTTGGTGTCATCGGCAAACTTGCCGATGTCGCTCTTTATGCCCTCATCTATGTCGTTTATGTAGATTGTGAACAGCAGGGGGCCCAACACTGACCCCTGTGGAACACCGCTCGTGACACTTCCCCACTCTGATTTCTCCCCATTTATGCAAACTCTCTGCTGCCTATTTGTCAACCATGCCTCTATCCAGGAAAAAATTTCTCCTCCTATTCCATGTGCTTTAATTTTCCTCAATAGTCTCTGATGTGGGACCCTGTCAAAAGCCTTACTGAAGTCCATATACACAATATCATATTCATTACCATGATCTACCTCCTCAAATACCTTAGTGAAAAAAGTTAATAAATTCGTAAGGCAGGAACGCCCCTTTGTAAAACCATGCTGAGATTCGTTGATTAATTTATGCTTTTCAAGGTGGCTACGAACTGCCTCGGCAATTATTGATTCCATAAATTTTCCCACTATGGAGGTTAGGCTTATTGGTCTATAGTTCGAAGCTAAGGACCTGTCACCTGTTTTGAAAATAGGTATCACATTTGCCATTTTCCACTTATCTGGCACCATGCCAGTTTGTAGTGATATGTTGAAAAGATTAGCCAAAGGTGTGCTAAGCTCCTCTTTACATTCCTTTAGAACCCTTGCATACAGTTCATCAGGGCCTGGGGATTTATTAGGTTTTAATTTATCTATTCGCCTAAGGACCATGTCACTTGTGACCCTAATAGTGCACAGTTTATTATCGTCCTGTTCTACATAATTTATCATTACTGGAATATCGCTGGTATCCTCCTGTGTAAAAACTGAGAGGAAGTATGTGTTAAAAATTCTACACATTTCCTTATCACTGTCAGTGAGCTGACCCGAGGAACTTTTGAGTGGGCCTATCTTGTCCCTGATCTTACTTCTGTATACCTGAAAGAATCCTTTTGGGTTAGTCTTCGATTCTCTTGCAACTTTAACCTCATAATCTCTTTTTGCTTTTCTAATTCCCTTTTTTATTTCTCTCTTTAACTGAATATATCGATTTCTCAATTGCCCCTCTCCTCTTTTGATTTGCCTATATATGCCTCTCTTTTGACCAATCAGATATTTTAATCTATTGTTCATCCATTTAGGATCATTTTTGTTTGATCTGATTTCCCTATTTGGAACATAATTTGACTGAGCAGCTAGAACTATGCCCTGGAAAGCATCATATCGGCAACCATCACCACCTACCTGACCCTTAGTCAGGTCATTCCAGTTCAGCCCACCTAAGTAATTTTTCAGTCCTATGAAATCAGCCAAGCGAAAGTCAGGGACGGAGACTTGATTGCCATTATTAGGGGAATTCCATGATATATTAAAACTGAGTGATTTGTGATCACTTTCCCCAAGCTCATCATTAACCTCAAGATTATTAATTAGTGTTTCCCTACTGGCAAGAACCAAGTCAAGGAGGTTATTTCCCCTAGTTGGCTCAGTCACAAACTGTTTTAAAAAACAATCCTGGATCGTATCAAGAAAGTCACCTGACTCTAAATTTCCTGTCAAATTGCTAAAGTCAATCTGTCTATACTTGAAATCTCCCATTAGCACAACATTTTCGTATGTAGATGCCTTACGAATTTCGTCCCATAGAAGTTTACTGCACTCCCTATCAAGATTTGGGGCCCTGTAAATCACACCCAAAATTAGTTTTTCTCGGCCCTAAAACTTCATGTACCAACACGTAAGGGACACTACAAAAGAGAGAGGAGAGGATGAACCAGCAAGACTGGTCTTAGTATTCACCTTGAGTAGTGCAGATATTGAGGACATCACATATGAAAGACCCCTTGGGGCCAGCGATCATGTGGTTTTGAGCTTCGCATACACAGTAGAGCTACAAGTGTAGGGGGAAGCAGGAAGGCCAGGACAATTGAAACCAAACTACAAGAAAGGGGACTACACCGGAATGAGGAACTTCCTGAACGAGGTTCAGTGGGACAGAGAACTGGCAGGGAAACCAGTTAATGAGATGATGGAATATGTAGCAACAATGTGCAAGGAAGCTGAGGAGAGGTTTGTACCCAAGGAAAACAGGAATAATGAAAAAGCCAGGATGAGCCCATGGTTCACCCAAAGGTGCAAGGAGGCAAAAACCAAGTGTGCTAGTGAATGGAAGAAATATAGAAGGCAAAGGACCCAGGAGAATAAGGAGAGCAGTCGTAGAGCCAGAAACGAATATGCACAAATAAGAAGGGAGGCCCAACGACTATATGAAAACGACATAGCAGCGAAAGCCAAATCTGACCCGAAGCTGTTATACAGCCACATCAGGAGGAAAACAACAGTCAAGGACCAGGTAATCAGGTTAAGGAGGGAAGGAGGAGAGACAACAAGAAATGACTGTGAAGTATGTGAGGAACTCAACAAGAGATTCAAAGAAGTGTTCACAGAGGAGACAGAAGGGGCTCCAGAAAGACGGAGAGGTGGGGCACACCACCAGGTGCTGGACACAGTACACACAACCGAGGAGGAAGTGAAGAGGCTTCTGAGCGAGCTAGATACCTCAAAGGCAATGGGGCCAGATAACATTTCTCCATGGGTCCTGAGAGAGGGAGCAGAGGCGCTATGTGTACCCCTAACAATATTCAATACATCTATTGAAACAGGGAGATTGCCTGAGGCATGGAAGACAGCAAATGTAGTCCCAATCTTTAAAAAAGGAGGCAGACATGAAGCACTAAACTACAGACCAGTGTCACTGACATGTATAGTATGCAAAGTCATGGAGAAGATTGTCAGGAGAAGAGTGGAGGAACACCTAGAAAGGAATGATCTCATCAATAGCAGCCAACATGGTTTCAGGGATGGGAAATCCTGTGTCACAAACCTACTGGAGTTCTATGACAAGGTGACAGCAGTAAGACAAGAGAGAGAGAGGGGTGGGTGAATTGAATTTTCTTGGACTGCAAGAAGGCGTTTGACACAGTACCACACAAGAGATTAGTGCAAAAACTGGAGGACCAAGCAGGGATAACAGGGAAGGCACTACAATGGATCAAGGAATACTTGTCAGGAAGACGGCAGCGAGTAATGGTACGTGGCGAGGTGTCAGAGTGGGCACCTGTGACCAGCGGGGTCCCACAGGGGTCAGTCCTAGGACCAGTGCTGTTTCTGGTATTTGTGAACGACATGACGGAAGGAATAAATTCCGAGGTGTCCCTGTTTGCAGATGACGTGAAGTTGATGAGAAGAATTCATTCAATCGAAGACCAGGCAGAACTACAAAGGGATCTGGACAAGCTGCAGACCTGGTCCAGCAATTGGCTCCTGGAGTTCAATCCCAGCAAGTGCAAAGTCATGAAGATTGGGGAAGGGCAAAGAAGACCGCAGACGGAGTACAGACTAGGGGCCAGAGACTACAAACCTCACTCAAGGAAAAAGATCTTGGGGTGAGTATAACACCAAGCACATCTCCTGAAGTGCACATCAACCAAATAACTGCTGCAGCAAATGGGCGCCTGGCAAACCTCAGAACAGCATTCCGAGATCTTAATAAGGAATCGTTCAGGACCCTGTACACCGTGTACGTTAGGCCCATATTGGAGTATGCGGCACCAGTTTGGAACCCAAACCTAGCCAAGCACGTAAAGAAACTAGAGAAAGTGCAAAGGTTTGCAACAAGACTAGTCCCAGAGCTCAGAGGTATGTCCTACGAGGAGAGGTTAAGGGAAATCAACCTGACGACACTGGAGGACAGGAGAGACAGGGGGGACATGATAACGACTTACAAAATGCTGAGAGGAATTGACAAGGTGGGCAAATTCAGGATGTTCCAGAGATTGGACACAGTAACAAGGGAACACAGTTGGAAGCTGAAAACACAGATGAATCACAGGGATGTTAGGAAGTATTTCTTCAGCCGCAGAGTAGTCAGGAAGTGGAATAGTTTGGGAAGCGATGTAGTGGAGGCATGATCCATACATAGCTTTAAGCAGAGGTACGATAAAGTTCATGGTTCAGGGAGAGTGACCTAGTAGCGACCAGTGAAGAGGCGGGGGGCCAGGAGCTTGGACTCGACCCCTGCAACCTAAACTAGGTGAGTACAACTAGGTGAGTACAACTTGGTGAGTACAACTAGGTGAGTACAACTAGGTGAGTACACACACACACACACACACACACACACATACATACAGACACACACACACACACATACACACACACACACACACACACACACACACACACACACACACACATGTGGCTTTAAGCTTCGAATACACAGTAGAGCTACAAGTGGAGGGAAAAGCAGGAAGGCCAGGACGAATGAAGCCAAACTGCAAGAAAGGGGACTACACAGGAATGAGGAACTACCTGAACGGGGTTCAGTGGGACAGAGAACTCGCAGGGAAGCCAGTTTATGAGATGATGGAATATGTAGCAACAAAATGCAAGGAGGCTGAGGAGAGGTTTGTACCCAAGGGTAACAGGAGTAATGAAAAAGCGAGGATGAGCCCATGGTTTACCCAAAGGTGCAGGGAGGCAAAAACCAAGTGTGCTAGGGAATGGAAGAAATATAGAAGGCAAAGGACCCAGGAGAATAAGGAGAACAGTCGTAGAGCCAGAAACGAATATGCACAGATAAGAAGGGAGGCCCAAAGACAATATGAAAATGACATAGCAGCGAAAGCCAAATCTGACCCGAAACTGTTGTACAGCCACATCAGGAGGAAAACAACAGTCAAGGACCAGATAATCAGGCTAAGGAAGGAAGGAGGAGAGACAACAGGAAATGACCGTGAAGTATGTGAAGAACTCAACAAGAGATTCAAAGAAGTGTTCACAGAGGAGACAGAAGGGGCTCCAGAAAGACGGAGAGGTGGGGCACACCACCAGGTGCTGGACACAGTACACACAACCGAGGAGGAAGTGAAGAGGCTTCTGAGCGAGCTAGATACCTCAAAGGCAATGGGGCCAGATAACATTTCTCCATGGGTCCTGAGAGAGGGAGCAGAGGCGCTATGTGTACCCCTAACAACAATATTCAATACATCTATCGAAACAGGGAGATTGCCTGAGGCATGGAAGACAGCAAATGTAGTCCCAATCTTTAAAAAAGGAGACAGACATGAAGCATTAAACTACAGACCAGTGTCACTGACATGTATAGTATGCAAAGTCATGGAGAAGATTGTCAGGAGAAGAGTGGAGGAACACCTAGAAAGGAATGATCTCATCAATAGCAGCCAACATGGTTTCAGGGATGGGAAATCCTGTGTCACAAACCTACTGGAGTTCTATGACATGGTGACAGCAGTAAAACAAGAGAGAAAGGGGTGGGTGGATTGCATTTTCTTGGACTGCAAGAAGGCGTTTGACACAGTTCCACACAAGAGATTGGTGCAAAAACTGGAGGACCAAGCAGGGATAACAGGGAAGGCACTACAATGGATCAGGGAATACTTGTCAGGAAGACAGCAGCGAGTCATGGTACGTGGCGAGGTGTCAGAGTGGGCACCTGTGACCAGCGGGGTCCCGCAGGGGTCAGTCCTAGGACCAGTGCTGTTTCTGGTATTTGTGAACGACATGACGGAAGGAATAAATTCCGAGGTGTCCCTGTTTGCAGATGACGTGAAGTTGATGAGAAGAATACACTCGATCGAAGACCAGGCAGAACTACAAAGGGATCTGGACAGGCTGCAGACCTGGTCCAGCAATTGGCTCCTGGAGTTCAATCCCAGCAAGTGCAAAGTCATGAAGATTGGGGAAGGGCAAAGAAGACCGCAGACGGAGTACAGTCTAGGGGGTCAGAGACTACAAACCTCACTCAAGGAAAAAGATCTTGGGGTGAGTATAACACCAAGCACATCTCCTGAAGTGCACATCAACCAAATAACTGCTGCAGCATATGGGCGCCTAGCAAACCCCAGAACAGCATTCCGAGATCTTAATAAGGAATCGTTCAGGACCCTGTACACCGTGTACGTTAGGCCCATATTGGAGTATGCGGCACCAGTTTGGAACCCAAACCTAGCCAAGCACGTAAAGAAACTAGAGAAAGTGCAAAGGTTTGCAACAAGACTAGTCCCAGAGCTCAGAGGTATGTCCTACGAGGAGAGGTTAAGGGAAATCAACCTGACGACACTGGAGGACAGGAGAGACAGGGGGGACATGATAACGACTTACAAAATGCTGAGAGGAATTGACAAGGTGGGCAAATTCAGGATGTTCCAGAGATTGGACAAAGTAACAAGGGAACACAGTTGGAAGCTGAAGACACAGATGAATCACAGGGATGTTAGGAAGTATTTCTTCAGCCGCAGAGTAGTCAGGAAGTGGAATAGTTTGGGAAGCGATGTAGTGGAGGCATGATCCATACATAGCTTTAAGCAGAGGTACGATAAAGTTCATGGTTCAGGGAGAGTGACCTAGTAGCGACCAGTGAAGAGGCGGGGGGCCAGGAGCTTGGACTCGACCCCTGCAACCTAAACTAGGTGAGTACAACTAGGTGAGTTCACACACACACAGACATACACATTCACACACATACACACACACACATACACATATCCTGAGCAGTGGTTTCGATGAGGGTTATATTTTTCTTGCATTCAGAATATCTGATTTTTAACTCTGTATTACCTTATATTATTTAGCTTCTCTTTTAATCTTAATCTTTAAGACTTTTAACTATTGACTGATTAACTATTTGAATATTGTGTTTACTTAGCATTTTATATTTACATATAGGGATCAAAATTCTTCTCTAATAATAATTGTGTTTATCACACCGGCGGTCTCTCACCCAGGTAGGAACACCCGAAAACAAAGAAACACTTTCACCATGACTCATTCTGTCACTGTCTTACAAGAAGGACATCGACATCACAGTTCAGATTACCATCCTCTTGAATAGACACTGTACCTGCACTCCTGTTTAACACAAACCTGTTGGATGCCAAAGCTCCTAGCACTCTATACCTCCTTTACGTTCTTCCAGCAACATTTCCTAGGACTACCCAAACCCTCCCTTCCCTCCATCCCACATTTATACACCCTCCTAGCCATCCTATTTTCCTCCATCCTCTCTGAGTGTCCAAACACCTCAACAACCCTTCCTCATCCCTTATCTCCAAACTGCGAATTTTCTGCATAATTATTAGAAATTAGAAGTTTCATATTTTCCTCATATCTATCAAGTCAGTAGTTTTTTTAATGTTTATCTGTGTGTATGTATATCTCTTTTCCTTCTATTGATATCTCCATAAAGCCCTGCTAGTGCTAGTGTGTGTGGGCGGTATGTGGCCATTTAATTGTCAAAATGCAGAAAGATCTTGCAGGTTTAAATACTGGAAGACCTCATAAATCAAAATGCTGAATTTTCTTATGGGTCCTTTAAAGTGCTTAAGGGTTTTATAGGTCAAAGTACTGAATGATCATGAAGGTCAAAGCACTGTGTGAACCTAACAACAGTTCTCCCCACACTGCAGTGTCTCGGGGAACGAGTTGCAGTCATCTTTTTTCACATTGTAACATACAGTTCTTCGCTAAAACTTTTATAAAATATATAACGTCGTTTTTCTTTTTATTTATGGACAAAGTTTTCAACTTCTTTACGTCATTCGTGTTTTTATGTTTGTTTGGAGGTCAAGGTGGGGTGTGGGATACGGGGGTCTTCTTGCCCTGAAACTCCATCAACATTTTCAGGTCATTTTATCTCTCTTCAGTTGTTAAATTAGTTGTTAAATTCATCCACATCTCTCTTCAGTTTTTTGATACGTTGTTTAATAATTGTATATCTACAATTGTGCATTTAATGTGAAGCTGCATGTAAAATAGGGTACCAGGTAAGGTTGGAGCCATTTGTGGGACAGAGCCTTCATTAATTCGGTTGATTTTGGTTTCTCAAATTTGAATTTAAGATAACATGTTCAATGTAAAGCCATTCACCGGAAGAAATTGATCGTCAGTGTAGTGAGTTTCTCGAAAAGAAATTAATAAATGTAAGACTGTTGACTGCTGTAAGTCTTATAAAAGCTGTCTCTGTCGTACCGGTTCTGGGTATCATTGATTTAGTTACTTCTGTCGTACCAGTGGTGGATATCAGTGATTAAGATACTGCTGGGTATTAGTGAATAAACTACCTCTGTTGTACCGGTGCTGGGTATTAGTGAATAAACTACCTCTGTTGTACCGGTGCTGGGTATCAGTGAATAAGCTACCTCTTTTGTACCTGTGCTGGGTATCAGCTACCGTACCGTTGTTTAGTACCAGTTGCTTCCGCTATCGTACCGTTGCTATATTTTCATTGGAGGATGGAGGAAAGAGTATGGTGATAAGAGTAGCAAAAAATTTTGTTAATGAAGACTGGATATCATATTGAAAAGAGTGAGTATAGAGGAAGTGAATCTGTTCAGATATTGGGAGTGGACTTGTCGACGGATGGGTCTATGAAAGATGAGGTGAACCATAGAACTGATGAGGGTACAAAGGTGGGTGGTGCGTAGGAGCTTCTGTGGAAACAAAGATCTTTATCCATGGAGGCAAAATGTGAAGCATAAGTTTTAAACATTGCAGTGAGGAGGAGGCTCGAGACAGTCGAGGTGTCGTGTCTGAGGGCAATGTGTGCTGTGAATATTATGCAGAAAACATAGTTTTGAGATTAGGAGAAGAAAGTGTTAATAAAAGTATCATTCAGAGGGCTGAGGAAGGGCTGTTGAGGTTGTTTGAACACCTAGAGAAAGTGAAGCAAAACTGGATGATTTGGAGTGTGCATAAATCCGTAGTGGAGAGGAGGGGTAAGGGTCATCCTATTAATAGTTAGAGGGAGGGAGAGGTAAAGGAGTATTTTGAGCAAGGAATTTGGACATCCAACAGGAGATTTCAAACGTGGTTAACAGGAGTGGAGGCAAGTGTGTTTTTGAGTTGACTTACTGCTGGAGTGTGAGCAATAACACTGAGGCATCTGAACAGTAATGTCGGCATGCCTCTAGCAACACGGTGATAGTGACGATTAAAGCGTTTCCTCTTCTCGGGTCACTGCCTCGGTGGGTGACGGCTGGTGGGTTAAAAAATAATTATATCTTTAGTTTTTAAAATATATTCATGATTCTTATTGCTGAAAATAACACAAAATAAAATTACTCTTAAATTAATTTGAAAATAAAAGCGAAACATTTAATTGAAACTTTTTAAACACAAAAGAACATCGGGGCTCACACCTGAAGGCCCCTCACACCTGGGGGCCCCTCACACCTGGGGGCCCCTCACACCTGGGGGCCCCTCACACCTGGGGGCCCCCTTTAACCCTTATGTTAATCCCCTGCTATATATACCTGTGCTTAAGCATCAACTGGCTAACTGCAGTTATGTTTTTCACCCTGTTACAACAACAATAGATCACATTCTCGTGCCAAATCTCCCTTCTACCAGACCCATCATGTTTTAGCTGAGCTCTCCCTCGCTCTCCCTCGCTCCCTCTCCCTCACCTCCTCTCCGTAGTTCCTTTTTCCCTCGCATCATCTCCCTCGCTCTCTCTTCCTCCCTTTCTCTCCCTTGTTCCTTCTCCCTCGCTCCCTGTCCCTCTTTCCTCGCTTCCTCTCCTTCGTTATGTATCCTTCGCACCCCTTCCCCTCTTCCAAAATCTCTCGCTCTCTCTCTCTCTCTCTCTCTCTCTCTCTCTCTCTCTCTCTCTCTCTCTCTCTCTCTCTCTCTCTCTCTCTCTCTCTCTCTCTCTCTCTCTCTCTCTCTCTCTCTCTTTCATACCCTTACTTCTCATACACCCTATATGAGTGAGACTAATACGTGTCTAGGAGGTCGTGTAATCTGCTTCGGTGAGTCCAAATTGGCAATATAGGCAGCAATCAGCGTGTATCAACTCCCATTGTACCTGCAGCTGGGGAGGCACGATCACTTCGCTCAGTGCTGCTCCTCCGCTGTTTTATTCTTGCTTGTACACACAAATCAAATCCAAAAAGAATACCATGTATAATGAACACTGTCGAGTCTAATACTAGTGCAGTGTACGACTCATCATTATTTTCAATATTTCTTGTCTAGAACAAGAATAACAACAAGAGCAAGAAAAGCATGAACAAGAATACCAAAAACAAGGATACCAAGAACAAGAACACCAAGAACAAGAATACCAAGAACAAGAACACCAAGAACAAGAATACTAAGAACAAGGATTACAATTAGAATAGCAAGAACAAGGATAGCAAGAACAAGGATAACAAGAACAAGGATATCAAGAACAAGAAAAAGAAGAACAAGAACAAGAATAACAAGAAGAATAAGAACAAGAATTACAAGAATAAGAAAAAGAATAAGAATAACAGGAATAAGAAAAAGAACAAGAATAGCAAGAATAAGAAAAACAAGAACAAGATTAACAAGAACAAGAATAACACGAATTAGAAGAATAAGAAAAAGAATAAGAATAGCAAGAACAAGAAAAACAAGAACAAGAACAAAATTAACAAGAACAAGAATAGGAAAAACAAGACTAACAACAACAAGAAAAGCAAGAACAAGAATTACAATAATAAGAAAAAGAACAAGAATAGCTATAACAAGAATAATAAAAACAATAAGAACAAGAATTAAAAGAACAAGAAAAACAAAAACAAGAATAGCAAGAACAAGAATAACAAGAATAACAAGAATTGCAAAAAAAAAAATAATTACGAGAACAAAAATAAAAAAAGAATAACAATAAAAAGAATAGCTAAGAACAAGAACAAGAATAGCAAGAACAAGAGCAGCAAGAAGAAAAGCAAGAAAACGGATAACAAGAACAAAAATAACAAGAAAAATGATTACGAGAACAAGAAAAACAAGAATAACAAGGAAAAGAATAGCAAAGAACTAGAATAGCAAAGAATAAGAACAAGAATAGCAAATACAAGAATACCATGAACAAGAATAGCAAGAACAAGAAAAACAAGAAAAAGAATAACAAGAACAAGAATAACAAGAAAAAGAATAAGAGCATAAGAACAAAAGAAAGAAGGATTACTGCAGCAGGTCTACTGGCCCATGCGGGGCAGGTCCATGTCCACCCCCGGCTTAGACCAATGGCTCACCCAGTCAGGTCATCTCCACTTAAGGAAGGAGCACGGCATCTGACCCAGTAGCACCAGATAGTCAGGTCCAACTCACACACACCCACACGCACTCATGTATTATCTAACCTATTTTTAAAAATACACAACGTCTTAGCTTCTACAATGCTTTCCTACATCCTTACTGAATCTGAATTTTTCCAGCTTAAAACCATTGCTGCGAGTCCTGTCTATGCTAGATATTTTTAGCACGCTATTTACATCCCCTTTATTAATTCCTGTTTTCCATTTATACACCTCAGTCATATCTCCCCTAATTCTAAGCCTTTCTAGAGAGTGCAGATTCAGGGCCCTCAGTCTATCCTCATAGGGAAGATTTCTGATACATGGGATCAACTTTGTCATCCTCCTTTGTACGTTTTCCAATGCATTTATATCCATTCTGTAATACGGTGACCAGAACTGAGCAGCATAGTCTAAATGAGGCCTAACCGAGGATATATAGAGTTGAAGAACAACCTGAGGACTTCTATTATTTATGCTTCTTAATATAAAGCCAAGGATTCTGTTAGCTTTATTGCGAACACTTATGGACTGTTGTCTTACTGTCAGGTTATTGCTAACCAGAACTCCTAAATCCTTTTCTCAATCAATAATATTAAGATCTACATTATTTAGTTTTTATGTGGCATGGTTATTATCCTTTCCAACATTTAGAACTTTGCATTTGTCTATATTAAACTGCATCTGTCACTTCTCCGACCATTGCATCAGTTTATTCAAATCATCCTGGAGTGCTCTAGTGTCCTCATTAGAATGAATTGGACGGCCTATTTTGGTGTCATCAGCAAATTTGCTTCTGTCGCTATTTATTCCCTCATCTGTGTCTTTTATGTAAATTGTGAACAACAAGAACAAGATTAAGAAGACTAAGAATAACAAGAACAAGAGTATGAACAAGAATAAGAACAAGAACAACAAGAATAAGAAAAAGACTAAGAATAGCATGAACAAGAATAATAAGAACAACATTAACAAAAACAGCATTAACAAGAATTACAAAAACAATAATAGCAAGAATAAGAATAGCAAGAACATGAACAACAAGAACAACAACTAGAAGAATTATAAGAGCAAGAATTATAAGAATGACAAGAACAAGGATAACAAGTACAATTATAACAAGAACAAGAATAACAAGAACAAGAATAACGAGAACAAGAATAGCAAGAACAGAAATTACAAGAGCAAGAATTACAAGAACAAGAAAAAAGTGTAACAAAAGCAAGAATAACTAGAACGAGAAAAAAGTGTAACAAAAGCAAGAATAACAAGAACAAGAATTACAAGAATAAGAAAAAGGATAAGAATAGCAAGACCAAGAAAAAGAATAAGAATAACAAGAACAAGAATAGCAAGAATAGACAGAACAAGAAAGAGAATAACATTAGCAAGAATAAGAATTACAAGAAAAATAAAAAGAATAGCAAGAACAAGAATAACAAGAATTACTAGAAAAGAATAAGAATAGCAAGAACAAGAACATCAAGAACAATACGAACTACATGTTTGTGGGTGGCTGTGTCACCTGAGAAAGGTATCCCAGTACCCCACTGACTCAGCCGTCTCTTCCTCAGTGCACGCAGAAGGAAACGGTAGAGGGTTAGGTTATGTAAGGTTTGTCAGGAAACAGAACAAGTGTTTCCTGATGCAGGTCTTAGTCCTACGATGACCCGCAGCTTTTGGTCATTTGACCGAGGCCTTCCACTGGCTTACCCCTCCACCTCTTTAAAAATTAGGGTTACAAATCATTTTTCCTAGTTTAGGTATATTTTCGTAGCAGAAGATGACCAATAAATTCTTAGGCAACACAATATAAAAAATATATATGTGTATGTATGTGAACTCACCAAGTTGTGTTTGCATATGTATGCATGTATGTGTATACGTATGTGCACTATTGTGTACATACGTATACACATACACGCATACGTATGCAAACGTGTGACTGTTCATATGTTCAAGTGTATACATGTAAATATGAGTATTTTATTTTTGTATTAGATACAAGTTGTCAAAGGCCCTTGTCGATAGACACTTGGCCTTTCATAGAGTGTGTGTGTGTGTGTGTGTGTGTGTGTGTGTGTGTGTGTGTGTGTGTGTGTGTGTGTGTGTGTGTGTGTGTGTGTGCGTGTGTGTGTGTGTGTACATGTCCATATGTTACCGAGCACCATGGCTTGCTGTACTGCTTTAGAATCTCAGGTTAAAATGTTGAAGAAGGAAGTTCTACTTCTTCAGGAGGAAAATAGGAGGCTGAAGCTTCGCCTAGATGGGTTGGGAGTGAGTGTGAGATGGATGGAGCTGGTAAGAAGGAAACGGTTACCAGCAGTGAGTTGGAGAGTGACGACCGCTTTAAGTGACAAGTGGTTCACAATTGAGATAGAAGGAAGATAAGAAAGGTTAATAGAGAAAATGTTAAGGTAGAAAATCGATTCTCTGCTCTCCAGGACGAGTGTACTTCAATAGTTAGTGAGGTTAAAGGTACCACTGACTTCCCTGCTAATCAAGGTAAGAATATTCTGATAGTAGGAGACTTTCAGGTAAGATATATGGACCGTGTCATTTGTAGCAATGATAGGAAGGTCAGACAAAGGGTGTGCCTCCCAGGAGCTGGTGTTGGTGACATAGCAGGTTAGGTAATATTATGTCAGGTAATGGGAACAAGCCCATTATCTGTCTTAGTGCTGGTGGAAATGACATTTGAAAGGGCAGGAGACAGGAGCTACAGGATAAGTACAGATCAGCCATAGATGTAGTCATGTCTACGGGAGGGATCCCAATCATATGTAGCAGCTTGCTAGAGGGGAGTGAGCAATGAATGGTTGTCTAGGGCAATTGGTATAAATTGCTGGCTATATAGACAGGTACTGCAAGGAATTTGCAATTCCATTTATTGATAACTGGGACAAATTCTATGGCAAACGTGATATGTATGCAAACAATGGGGTTCGTCTCTCTAGGGGTGGAGTGGTTGCATTAACCAGTTTGATTGAGGGGGTTATTGACGACTTGTCTAGGACTTTAAACTAACAGATTCTAGAGGTATGGGTATTTGTGGGAAACAGTCAGGCTGCAGTACTAGAGATGAAAACAGCAGATATTACCAGGATACCTCAGGGATATGTTTAAAAGACAATATTCAAAATAAAGATGCTACTGAAGGAAAAACAACTGTTCAGCAAACAAAGAGAGATAGTAGAGGGCAACGAGTGACTAGCTTCCTTAATGTTCACTATACAAATAGTAGGAGTCTAACAAATAAGATAGATGAGCTAAGATTACTTGCAAGTGCAGGTAATATAAATATTATTGCTATAACGGAGACCTGGTTCAACTTGAAAGATAGTGAAATGCCTTCTGAAGGGTTATAAACTATTCCACACTGATAGGGTCAACAGGAAGAGTGGTGGAGTGGCGATGTACGTCAGAGATCATTTAAACTGTTGTGTTTGACAAGATATTACATTAGAAACATCTGACACAGAATCTGCACGGCTACAATTTCTCGAGGGTGGTGAAAAATTAACTTTGGGTGTGATTTATAGGCCCCCAAACCTTGATAGGGAGTGCAGTAAGCTGTTATGGGACGAAATTCTTAAGGCATCTAGATATGAAAATGTTGTGTTAATGGGAGATTTTAACTTTAGACAATGGAAATATAATGTGATCCTTTTTGACAATATTTGTCAATAAAGGATTCCATTATACTGCATATCTGTTTACATTTCCAATGTGTCGGTATTTTATATAATTTATTTCCAACTTTAGACAAATTGATTGGAACAACGTGACAAGAAATCTTGAGTCTTGTGACTTTATTGATACAGTTCAGGATTGCTTTTTAAAACAGTTTGTGACAGAACAAACTAGAGGAAACAACCTGTTTGACTTGGTTCTTGCCAACAAAGAATTACTAACGAATAATCTTGAGCTTAATGATGAGCCTGGGGAAAGTGATCACAAATCACTTAGTTTCAATATATCATGGAATTACCCAGATAACTGCAATCAAGTCTGTCCCAGACTTCCACTTGGCTGGCTTTATGGGACTGAGAAATTACCTGGGTGGGCTATATTGGGATGCCCTGACTATGGGTCACATAGGTGGTGTTGGTTGACGTTTTTCAGAGCATAGTTCTAGCTGCCCAGACAACTTTTGTTCCGAGTAGGGAAATTAGATCTAACAAAAATTATCCCAAATAGATGAACAATAGATTAAAACATCTCATTGATCAAAAAAGAGGCATATATAGGCGTTTCAAAAGAGGGGATGGATAGTAAAGAAATCAATATATTCAATTAAAGAGAGATATAAAAAAAGGAATAAGAAATACAAAAAGGATTACAAGACTATAGCCACACGGGGTTCAAAAACTAACCCAAAAGGGTTCTTTCAGGTATACAGAAGTAAGATTAGGGTCAGGATAGGCCCACTTAAGCGTAGCTCAGGTCAGATCAATGACAGTGATAAGGAATGTGTGAACGTTTTAACACTTACTTCCTCTCAGGTTTTTACTCAGGAAGATGCTAGCGAAATTCCAGATATAATAAATTATATAGAACAGGATGATAAACTATGCACGATTAAGAACATAAGAACATAAGAACGAAGGAACACTGCAGAAGGCCTACTGGCCCATGCGAGGCAGGTCCAAGTCTCCTACCAGCTTAAGCCAATGCACCCAACCTAGTCAGGTCAGGTCACATTGACTTAAGGGAGGAACACGGCAACCGACCTGGTAGCACAAGCTATCAGGTCTAACTCACACCCACCCACATCTACTCATGTATTTATCCAACCTATTTTTAAAGCTACACAACGTTCTGGCCTCTATAACGGTACTTGGGAGTTTGTTACACTCATCCACAACTCTATTACCAAACCAGTACTTTCCTATATCCTTCCTGAATCTGAATTTTTCCAACTTAAAACCATTGCTGCGAGTCCTGTCTAGGCTAGATATTTTCAGCACACTATTTACATCCCCTTTATTTATTCCTGTCTTCCATTTATACACCTCAATCATATCCCCCCTAATTCTACGTCTTTCTAGAGAGTGCAGTTTCAGGGCCCTTAGTCTATCCTCATAGGGAAGGTTTCTGATACATGGGATCAACTTTGTCATCCTCCTTTGTACATTTTCCAGAGAATTTATATCCATTCTGTAATACGGTGACCAAAACTGTGCAGCATAATCTAAATGAGGCCTAACCAAGGATGTATAGAGTTGAAGAACAACCTGAGGACTCCTATTATTTATGCTTCTTGATATGAAGCCAAGGATTCTATTAGCTTTATTGCGAACACTGGGGTAACTAGTCAAATGGTCCTCAGACAAATAGAGAAACTAAAACCTAACAAATTCCCAGGTACTCATGAACTGTTTGCAAGGGTTTTAAAAGAATGTAAAGAAGAACTTAGCATAGTTTGGACTAATCTTTTCATTATATCACTACAAACTGGCATAGTGCCAGACAAGTGGAAAATGGCAAATGTAATACCTATTTACAAGGCAGGCGACAGGCCCTTAGCTTCGAATTAGAGACCAATAAGCCTTACTTCCATAGTGGGAAAATTTATGGAATCAGTAATTGCTGGCGTAATTCGTAGCTATCTTGAAAGGCACAAATTGATTAATGAATCTCAGCATGGTTTTCAAAGGGACGTTTCTGTCTTACGAATTTAGTACCTTTTTTCACTAAGGTATTTGAGGAGGTAGACCATGGTATTAAATATGATATTATGTATATGGACTTCAGTAAGGATATCGATAGAGTTCCACAACAGAGGCTGTTGAGAAAACTTAAGGCACATGGATTAGGAGGAGAAACTTTTTCCTGGGTAGAGACATGGTTGACAAATAAGCAGCAGAGGATTTGCATAAGTGGGGAGAAATCAGAATGAGGGCACGTCACTAGCGGTGCTCCACACGGGTCAGTGTTGGGCCCCTTGTTGCTCACAATTTACATAAACAACATAGATGTAGGAATAAATAGTAACGTAAGCACAATTGCTGATGACACCAAAATAGGCCATTCAATTCATTCTAATGAGGACATTAGATCACTCCAGAATGATTTGAATAGACTGATGTAGTGGTCGGAGGAGTGGCAGTTGTAGTATAATATAGACAAATGCAAAGTTCTAAATGTTGGACAGGAAATTGACCGTGCCACATATAAACTAAATAATATAGATCTTAACATTACTGATTGCGAAAAGGATTTAGGAGTTCTGGTTAGCAGTAATCTAAAACCAAGACAACAGTGCATGAGTGTTCCCAATAAAACTAACAGAATCCTTGACTTCATATCAAGAAGTATAAATAATAAAAGTCGTCAGGTTGTTCTTCAACTCTATATACCTTTGGTTAGGCCTCATTTAGATTATGTTGCACAGTTTTGGTCACCGTATTACAGAATGGATATAAATGCACTGGAAAACATATAAGGGTGGATGATAAAGTTGATCCCATGTATCAGAAATCTTCCCTATGAGGATAGACTGAGGGCCCTGAATCTGCACTGTCTAGAGAGGCGTAGAATTAGAGGGAATATGACTGAGGTGTGTAAATGGAAAACAGGAATAAATAAAGGGGATGTAAATAGCGTGCTAAAAATATCTAGCCTAGACAGGAAGGATGTAGGAAAGCACTGGTTTGGTAACAGAGTTGTGGATGAGTCTAACAAGCTCCCAACTACCGTCATAGAAACTAAGAAGTTGTGTAGTTTTAAAGTAGGTTAGATAAACACATGAATGGGTGTGGGTGGGTGTGAGTTTTACCTGACTAGTTTGTGCTACTAGGTCAGTTGCCGTGCTCCTTCTTTAATTGAATGTGACCTGACCTTTCTAGGTTAGGGCATTGGCTTAAGCGGGTATGAGAATTGGACCTACCTCGCATGGCCCAGTAGGCTTGCTGCAGTGTTCCTCCTTTCTTATGTTCTTTTATAAACATACGCACGAGTGTATGTGAATGTATATATACATGTATGCCTATGTACATGTATATGTGTGTATATATGTGTATATTTTATATACACATTCGTGTATGCATACACGTGCATCTATAAAATGTTATAACATTAGACAGACTAGTGGACAGCCATAACAGTGTCTGTGTCTTTTTATTTAAGCTCCAAGTTTGGCACACGTGCACACACACATATAAAAGTAGCTTGAGATAGCGAGCAGCTGCATATATAATCCAGGACGGCTGTGTTGGCCATTTTCCAAAAAGCCCATGAAATTTAATCAGTTTTCACAAGTGCCAACTGCAGAGGACCAGCGTGACTTGAAGCTGGGATTGTTGACGTTGATGTCTTGTGAAGATGGTGGAACAAAGTGAGTTACGAGGAGTTATTGTATTAACTGGACAGGAAGAGGAGCTATTTACCGTCGTATAAGACGCTCCTTTTTTTTTACAAAAAAGTCTTGGAAAATCACTCTGCACTTTATATGCTCAAGTTCAGGGTCAAGGGTTGGCTTTGGGTTAGTTAGTTAGTTAAAGATTAGCCGGTATTCTCCCGGCCCGGGCCTTGTCCAAGTGGTGGCCCGGCCTTGGCTCCCTCTTTAGGGAGTGTCTGAGACCTAAGTCTCCCATGGGAGAAGGCACAAGTACCTCCTCATCTTTGGGACCAATTGTCCCCAGGCCTAGCCACAAGCTAGGCCTCTCTGGTCTGCCATCCACGCCCCAAGGGAGCAAATGGGAATGACAGTCTTATGAGCTAAAGGCTCGGGCTCAGGCACCTACCCTACCCTAAAAGGGTTAGGCATGGTGTCGATGGCTTTGGGTTACCTTTAGTATAAAATAAGAGGATAATTAGCCCTTGAATATGATTACTGATTTACCGTTATGAAATTTTTTTTCGTGCGCCTTATATGCCGGAAAATATTGTATGCGTAGAATAAACCATTTTTATTGAAAAATTTTTGGAATTGGAAAAAAAAGCGTTTAACAATCTATTAAATTTTTTACCATGAACAAAATATCAACATCATCTGTCAACCATTTAGCTCAGCATCTACGGCCAGACTCTCATTACGTTTGACTGATTTAAAATAGCACAAGTTAAACGATGAAAGACTTCCTGTTGTTCGGAACGTTCTCAGCAACATGTTTTTCATATGGTTTCTCACTATTTTTTTTTTTTATTATTCGAGTACATCTTATTCCATCGACTTCAAATTTTCAACGCTCGTGTAATGTATCTGAGGAAGATTAATGTGCTGCATGCGTGGGTACGCAATGCAAACTACTACATAAGTCATTCCACAATTTTGTTTCTGCGTGATAGGTGGAGACAGAGGCTCCTCTGATCGGCTTCAAAATTTCAACACTGGTGTATCCTACTTAGAAAGATCGCATACTTAATCAACTATATTGATGCCATTTGACACTTTCAATCTCGAAATGGTTTCGTATTATTTTACTTTATAGAATTATTTTGCCCTGATGCTGGTGAGGGGCTCCTGATCCAAGGAACCGGACTAGTTTTCTCTTTCCTTTCATCAAATGTGAATGCTACCCATTCCATGTGTGTTATGTAAACCCTACAGGGTTCAGCACTTTCCACTGATTAAAATATAATAATTACGAATGGCATCAATCTTCAATGGCTGATGGATCGTATGAAATGCATAAAACGTTTCCTGGGTTTAAGCTGCGTAGACACAAATGATATTGAATTTTGTGCAAAAACTTGAAACTGCAGCTTCTGGTCACCGTTAAACGTTCAGAACTGGAGAGTTTTCCTCAAACGAAACAATGTCTTGATGTTGTGTAATTTATGTGCCAGTTTTATTTATCAACCTGGTTTCTATAAAGTAATTGACGAATGTCTCCTTTGAACAAAATTAGGTCATTAGATGTTAAATCACCTTAATGGGTCTTTTATGTGCCTGTTACATCTGCGTTCCCTCAAGACATGTTAAAAAAAATTATTTACACTTTAAAGATGGTCAGTTGTACTTAGAAAAAAAGTTTGGAAAAATTATTTGCCTGTGTAGGTTTCAGTTTGCCTCTTTTGAAAAAAAAAAAACGGTAAAAAAATGAAATACTGCTTTTCATGTGATAATTTTTGAGTCTCGCGTCTGATTAATTTTAACATTTCCATACTGATTACTTGCAACATCTGAACAGCTTCAAGTTTAATGCACCTGTGAATTTTAAGATATTGATCACTTTGGTCCCTTTGAATTATTTGAATAAGATTTGGTCTGTGTATGTCCAAATTTACGATTTTTATTGAAGAAAAATTAAGATTAATTTCCAAATAATGACTTGTGAATGACTTCTGATTTCCTTCAAATCTTCAATGCTAATATTTAATTTAATTAACTTACGGCACATACTGCACTATTCCACTCCATTCTGTAAAATTCCATTTGCTTGCATTGAGGTACAGAAGACTAGGGTTATAGAATCCAGAGATACCTTTCTTGGATCGCACAACGATCGAAATACTTTGTTAACTTTATTGTAAATTACACCTTCATAAAAAAATGAGTTGCTTTTTGGAATGACACGAGTGACATAGTGTTTTCGTTTTTTCATAAGGAGTGTGAATTAATATTTTGAGGAAAGATGGAAATGACAGATGAGAGAAAATTTATACACTGAAGAGAAAGAATTAATTTGGGAGTGCATGCAAGGGAAAAAAGATGAAAGTGATGGGATTAAAAATACGTCGAGGGAGTGAAAGATTGCTTGTCAGATTAAATAGACAGAGTATGGATTAGGGGAATTTATTCATCTGTTTTTGGGGTGAATGTGTCGGCAGATGGGATAATGAAAAATGAGGTAAACCAGAGAATGGATGAGTGAAGTAACAAGAGTTTTGGAGTCTGGGGGGGAAGGGAACGTTCATGGAAGGAGGCAAAAAAAAATTGAAGAGACTTGAATATAGTGACGTTAGCACTTTGACATGACTGTGAGGTACGATCTTCGAATATTGTAGCGAAGAGGAGGCAGTGGAAATATCGTGTCCATGATCGATGTCTGGTGAAAATAGTATGCAGAGAATAAGGACTGAAAATATTAAAAGAGAGTGTGCGGGTATGTATACACAAATAACCCACATACAGGAGAAAGAAACATATGGTGTCGTTTCGGTCCGACTTGGACCACTAACTAGTTAATGATCCAAATCGGACTGAAACGTCATCATAAGTTTCTTTCTCCAATGTGCAAGTTTTTTTGTATATTGTTCCAGTCACTGTATTGTGCCTTTTTATTCTTTGCAGGTATATATGACATAACTTACAAGATGAACGGATGAAACTGTTTGATTATTTAGTGAGGATGGAACAACATAAGTCGACCATGAGAGGTATATAAATCTGGGGTGAAGGGAAGGAGATCCAGAGAATGTCCCAATAATGGTTGGAAGGAGAGAGTGAAGGAGGGTTAAAGCAGAAAAGACTTGAGGATCCAGCAGGAATGTGTGTGTGTGTTACATCGGAGTGAAGACAAGTGTTATTTTTTTATTCCTCGTGTTGAATATCAATATGGTATACAATACCGACAGGTTGGTAGGTAAGGCACATGGACAACAGTTGACCATGTGTCTTACCTACCAACCTGTCGGTATAGTATACCATATTGATATTCATATGTCAGACACTGCAACACAATGGCGTCTTGGTACAGAAGAGAGAACACCTTGGACAACTTTGTTTGAACTGAGAGGGACGTGACCTCTCAGTGGCTACATTCTCTCTACTACTACTATGTACCTCTCCTTCCGACAGTATGTAAGTCTCCAAACTGTCGCTTGGTCTTCAGATTGTTTCAAACTATGGAACAGAACTCTTCTCCTGACTAAGGACTGACAACCTCAAATCTGCGACTTTAAGGGTGATGGACTGATTACATCGTCTTCACATCTCTACTGCTCCTGCCTATTTTTTGTACTCGTTGATAAAGTAGATATATGTGCAA
>NC_091303.1:33193226-33216607 GCF_038502225.1 Cherax quadricarinatus | reverse complement strand
ATTTTGATCGGTGGGAAGCGCTAAACCAGTGGGTGTCATACAGTGTCTGGGAAATGGCAGGCATTCATATTTGATCATAGAACAAATTAATCCGATTCCTTGGTTCAAAACTCCTTCACCATAACTAAGGTAACCCTTTGAGGAGGCATTCTGCAGTTAATGCAAAATAATTTTATATTATTTCGAGACTAAAAGTGACAAATTACACTTACTCCACTAACAACACTAACCTTCTAAATATGATACATGACTGCTGAAATTTTAAAGCTAATTAGAAATATCTTTTAAAAGTTAGCACGTGGAAACCAAAATTGGGAATTGTCTATTCCAAGGTGACAGAAGGTGCCTGGACATGCTAAATGTCCTATGAATCCTTGCCTAGTTATAGATCACCGGAGTTCAAATTTTAAAGCCGATCGGGTAAGACATTCTGAAGTTATGAACAAAAGACTTAGAGGAAGTTAATGGAAGACAAGAGCATAATATGCTAAGAATATGCCGCACATCAAGAAAATCGTACCAAACTTTAATGTTTAATGAAATTTTACAAAACGCCTTTATATAAAAATGCGAGTTTTTAATATTTTTCAGTGTTTTCTTATATGTATTAAAATCTCCATAATTCTACAAGAAAAAATATTCCATTTATTTAAGAAGATTAAATTTTATTATAAAATCAATAAAACTGACAAACTGACTACTACATTTCTGAAATTTAATGCAAAAATGCTTTCCCTTACGCAGAACAGGCATTCTCTAGTTATTACATAGAAACCAGTTTATTTAATAAAACTGGAAAATTAAAATTTACAAAGCTCAAAGTTAATGCCACGCTATCTTTTTATTATTATAAAGTTCGTCATGTCATCAGTGAAAATTCGAAGCCTGTCATAAAGGGCATTCTCCAGTAATTCCTCTGGATCTTTGGATTCCAATTGCTTTTAGCACTGTCAGTAAAATTTCAAATTTGCTCCCACACAGACTGCACATGTAGGATATTTAGCCTTCTTATCGAATGCACCTTCGTTAATATTTTGAAGCCAATCAAATCTGGCATTGTTTAATTGCTGAATGCAAATCTAAATATATTTTATTTAAAAAAATGACAAATTTGAGCTTACGCAGCACAATAACAGTGGGAGCCTTGTGTTCAGGAAAACACACCGGTCCTGAAAATTTGAATTCGATCAGAAGAGACATTCTCCAGTTATCGCACGGATTCCAGCGTTACCAAGTTTGTTTGTCTGCGAAGTGTTTGAGCTATTAAATAATAAAAGCATTCTAGAGAGGTATACTCAGTATATTTAATGCGACTTAACGGGAATATAATTTAAAAAAAAAAAAACTTTGCACACAAACTGGCAGGATTGCACCTACACATTTGAATTTTACCTTCCTCCGTCGTCGAAGTAGGATTCACCATTCTACGAAAATTTGCAGCCAAATATCACAGATCTTTGAAAGTTATCAGACCCATTCCTGGAATACTGGAATAGGTTTTACATCTTCGGACACTGAGCACCAACCATTGACAATAGTTATATGAATTTTGCCCCAGTTACATTACATTACAGTTGAAAATTTGAAGCAGACTGGGCGAGACAATCTCGTGTTATGAAGAATAAAAAACGAAACGATAAAGAAAAAAAATCAGGCAACCACTTAAAGGTAACCCTTCGATAATATTTAATAATTCCAATAATATTGATAAGGCTTTGACAGAAGCACAGACAGAACTAAGGATGAAAGACTTCGAAGAAAGCTCTATATCTGCTGCAAGTTAAAGATGAAACACAGCCTTACGAAAATATATAATGTTTTCTTTACAAATGATTATCGAAGAGAAGACCAATGAATTTGAGTTTTTGGTCAACTGTATATGAGGACTCGAAGAATGATACTACGGATTGTGGTATGAGAGAACAAGATGTTTTAATGTCATAAGACGCGTTGTGAACATAATCAGTGACATGGCCCAACAGAAAATGTTGTAGCATTGAAAATTAGGTTGGGCAAATGTTTTGTTAGTGGGATGGATTGTAAAGGACCTGCCTAGTATGGGCCAACAGGCCTGCTGCAGTGTTCCTCCTTTCTTATGTTCTTATGTTCTTAAATATTGCACTGCAAAAAGGCTGCAACCAGCTGACTCATGCCAGGACTCTTGCAACAAGGTTGCAACCAACTGACTCTCCCTACTAGCACTCATGCAACATGGTTGCAATCAGTTGACTCTCCGTAACCAGCACAATGCAGCAAAGTTTCAACAAGTTGACTCTGTACCAACACACTGCAGCAAGGTTACAACCAGTTCACTCTTCGTAACAGCAAAACGCAACAAGGCTGCAACCAGCTAATTCACGGAACCAGCATATTGCAACAAAGTTGGAACTAACTGACTGTCCGTAAATGCTAGAGTGGGCATAAGCTGACAGTCCTAACCCATACACTGCACCTGGTGGTCATCGTTGTACTGTAAGTATACACATAAGTTGCATCAAAGTCATCAACATACAAGGAAGACCCGGACCCATGAGGAAGACCCGGACCCATGAAGAAGACCCGGACCCATGAAGAAGACCCGGACCCATGAGGAAGAGTTGTGATAAAGTCAGTGACCATAGCCTACCTGTGACCGTTTTTAAGGGAGGGATTTCCAGACACTGAACAATAACGATAAAAAAAGTTCTTTGATCTGCACTTAATAAATTATCTGCCCAAAACTAAAGTATAAAAAAGAGGAACGGATGTCTCTAGACAAAAGAAAAAAATGATCCAGATATAAAATGTAAGATGTGGCGATGTCATTTTATAAGTCTTTTCAAGACCGGGAAGAGTCACTATAACTAGAGATCAGCGAAGGCAACGAAATCTGCACATCATGTTGAAGGTGAAGATCGGTGGTAAACAGAGAACATATATAAATACACATTTCCAAGTACCACGTCAATTTCTTATAAACCTTTCGCTTTATTTAATAATAGATGAAGTTGATAAGAGCAAACGGCTCGTAATGATCCTGGCCACTTCCTGAATTACTCGTTTTGCGAAGGGAAACAAAAACAAGACTTGCATTTCAAAATAAAGAAAAAATGACAGGTAAGATCATGTTAGACAGATGAGAGAGGAAGTTGATGTTGCAACATCAATGTTAAAAGTAATCACACTATTAACTTCCCTAACTTTTGTAGTCGTTATCAAGGTAGAAATGAACAAAAGTTTTATCTAAGTGCGTGTGTCTCTACCCAATGATATAGAGATTACTGTCACAGCGAATGGAATAATCAACATTAGAGATTATTCCAGCGGGATTGATTGTTCAAAGTTCACTGTGTGTGTGTCTGTGTGGGTGTGTGTGTGTGTGTGTGTGTGTACTCACCTAGTTGTACTCACCTCACCTAGTTGAGGTTGCAGGGGTCGAGTCCGAGCTCCTGGCCCCGCTTCTTCACTGGTCGTTACTTGGTCACTCTCCCTGAACCGTGAGCTTTATCATACCTCTACTTAAAGCTATGTATGGATCCTGCCTCCACTACATCGCTTCCCAAACTTCCTGACTACTCTGTGGCTGAAGAAATACTTCCTTGTGTCCAATCTCTGGAACATCCTGTCTTAGTCAACCTTGTCAATTCCTCTCAATATTTTGTATGTCGTTATCATGTACCCTCTATCTCTCCTGTCCTCCAGTGTTGTCAGGTTGATTTCCCTTAACCTCTCCTCGTAGGACATACCTCTTAGCTCTGGGACTAGTCTTGTTGCAAACCTTTGCACTATCTCTAGTTTCTTTAAGTTGCTGGCTACGTGTGGGTTCCAAACTGGTGCTGCATACTCCAATATGGGCCTTACGTACACGGTGTACAGGGTCCTGAACGATTCCTTATTAAGATGTCGGAATGCTGTTCTGAGGTTTGCTAGGCACCCATATGATGCAGCCGTTATTTGGTTGATGTGCGCTTCAGGAGATGTGCCTGGTGTTATACTCACCCCAAGATCTTTTTCCTTGAGTGAGGTTTGTAGTCTCTGGCCCCCAATACTGTACTCCGTCTGCGGTCTTCTTTGCCCTTCACCAATCTTCATGACTTTGCACTTTGTGGGACTGAACTCCAGGAGCCAATTGCTGGACCAGGTCTGCAGCCTGTCCAGATCCCTTTGTAGTCCTTCCGTAACGTCGCTCACAAATACCAGAAACAGCACTGGTCCTAGGACTGACCCCTGTGGGATCCCGCTGGACATAGGTGCCCACTCTGACACCTCGCCACGCACCACTCGCTGCTGTCTTCCTGACAAGTATTCCCTGATCCATTGTAGTGCCTTCCCTGTTATCCCTGCTTGGTCCTCCAGTTTTTGCACTAATCTCTTGTGTGGAACTGTGTCAAACGCCTTCTTGCAGTCCAAGAATATGCAATCCACCCACCCCTCTCTCTCTTGTCTTACTGCTGTCACCATGTCATAGAACTCCAGTAGGTTTGTGACACAGGATTTCCCATCCCTGAAACCATGTTGGCTGCTGTTGATGAGATCATTCCTCTCTAGGTGTTCCACCACTCTTCTACTGATAATCTTCTCTATGATTTTGCATACTATACATGTCAGTGACACTGTTCTGTAGTTTAGTGCTTCATGTCTGTCTTCTTTTTTAAAGATTGGGACTACATTTGCTGTCTTCCATGCCTCAGGCAATCTCCCTGTTTCGATAGATGTATTGAATATTGTTGTTAGGGGTACACATAGCGCCTCTGCTCCCTCTGTCAAGATCCATGGTGAGATGTTATCTGGCTCCATTGCCTTTGAGGTATCAAGCTCACTGAGAAGCCTCTTCACTTCTTTCTCGGTTGTGTGCACTGTGTCCAGCACTTTGTGGTGTGCCCCACCTCTCCGTCTTCCTTGAGCCCCTTCTGTCTCTTCTGTGAACACTCCTTTCTTCCTTAGCCTGATTACCTGGTCCTTGACTGTTGCTTTCCTCCTGATGTGGCTGTATAACAGTTTCGGGTCAGATTTGGCTTTCGCTGCTATGTCGTTTTCATATTGTCGTTGGGCCTCCCTTCTTATCTGTGCATATTCGTTATTGGCTCTACGACTGCTCTCCTTATTCTCCTGGGTCCTTTGCCTTCTATACTTCTTCCATTCCCTAGCACACTTGGTTTTTGCCTCCCTGCACCTTTGGGTGAACCATGGGCTCATCGTGGCTTTTTCATTATCCCTGTTACCCTTGGGTACAAACCTCTCCTCAGTCTCCTTGCACATTGTTGCTACATATTCCATCATCTCATTAACTGGCTTCCCTGCCAGTTCTCTGTCCCACTGAACCCCATTCAGGAAGTTCCTCATTCCTGTGTAGTCCCCTTTCTTGTAGTTTGGCTTCATTTTTCCTGGCCTTCCTGCTTCCCTCTCCACTTGTAGCTCTACTGTGCATTCGAAGCTTAAAACCACATGATCGCTGGCCCCAAGGGGTCTTTCATATGTGATGTCCTCAATACCTGCACTACTCAAGGTGAATGCAAAGTCCAGTCTTGCTGGTTCATCCTCTCCTCTCTCTCTTGTAGTGTCCCTTACGTGTTTTTACATGTATCTTGGCCCCCATGCGGCTCCAAGTTCTCCCAATCGATCTCCTTGTGGTTAAAGTCACCCATGATCAGGAGCTTTGCCCTGCATGCATGAGCTCTTCTGGCCACTGCAGCCAGTGTGTCAACCATCGCTCTATTGCTCTCGTCATACTCTTGCCTTGGCCTCCTGCTGTTCTGTGGTGGGTTATACATCACTGCTATTACCACTTTGGGCCCTCCAGAGTGAAGCATTCCCACTCTGTAATCACTTTCTTCTTTGCTGTCTCCTCTCTCCAGCTCATCAAAATTCCATTGGTTTTTGATCAGCAGTGCCACTCCTCCACCCCACCTGTTCCCTCTGTCTTTCCTCAGGATCTGGTATCCCGTTGGAAAGATAGCATCTGTTATCATACCTATAAGCTTGGTTTCTGTCAGAGCTATGATGTCCGGTGATGCCTCTTTGACTCTTTCGTGCCACTCCTCCCACTTGTTATTCCATCAGCGTTTGTGTACCATACCTTCAGTTTCCTTTCCAACACTGTGGTTTGGGGGGCCTGTGAGGGTGAGAGACCAGGTAGCATACTGTGGGATTCTATATCTGGGTGTTGGGTGGAAGCTGTGGGTATGGATTGTAGTGTGTGTTGGGATGGTGTGGTAGGTTGTGGGGTTCTGAGGATAGTTCTGTGTGCGCATGCCCTTGCTGCTCTGTTCTGCTCTGACTGACCTCTGCTGGTTCCATCCTTGTCTTCTTTCCTAGCTCCTTTCACTTTTTTGTCCTCTCCTTCAGCTGCTGTCGCTCTGTTTGTGTTCTGTCTCTGTCTAGGAACACCCTCTTGTACTCTTCTGAGTATTTCAACCGTGGTTTCACTTGGAGGATCCTGTTCTGCATTGTTTCCGTCCTGAGAATCAGCTTGATCAGTCAGTTTCTCCCCTTCAAGTACACCCCTATTCTCTGAAAATTTACAATCTCGTTCATCTCTTCTTCACCTATTTCCGTGATGATTTTCTCAATCTCCTTTCTTTCTTCCTGCCGCCTTTCAGTGTGTGTCCTTTCCTCTCTCTCCTGAAGCCTGATTTTGCCCTTTCCTCCTCCCATTGCCTCACCCTCTGTGACTCTGGATCCTGTCCATATGTGGTCATTTTCTCCCTTGATTTTTCCAGTGGCTCTTGGTAGCATTGTTGTGCCTCAGCGTTCGACCTGTCACCCTCTCCATCTGCACCCAGCTGTTCTTCCCTTTCACTTCTTGGCCCTTCTCGGCAGGCTGATATGGCCTTAGCATAATTCATGTTTCCTTCCTTCCTGTTCAACCTCTCAGCTTCATATGCTGTGTCTTCTCTGGCCACTGCCCCTGTAACTTGCTTCAGCCTGTTTATCTCAACTTCTAGACCCTTATCCTGGCTACTGCAGTTTTGACTTGTGCCTATCAATTCTTTGTCTCCTTTTCCAACCTCTTTTCCAATTTCACAGAGAGCTCTTTCTCCATTTTTTCAGAAAGATCTCCTAATTTTCTCTCCCACTCTTGTTCCATCCTTTTCCACTGCTCCTCGATCCACTCCTCCCTACCAGAACCATCCTCATCTGATCCCTGGTTCCTGCGAGTCCCCACCATTTTTTTTAAATGAGAGAGAGAGAGAGAGAGAGAGAGAAGGGAAATGTAGATGGAGAGAGGGGGAGAGTGAGAAGGGAAAGGGGGAGAGAGAGAGTTAGAGAGAGGGGGAAAGAGAGAGAAATGAAGGGGAGGAGAGGGGGAGAGTGAGAAGGGAAAATGGGGAAGAGAGAGAGAGAGAGAGAGAGAGAGGGGGGGGGGGAATAGATGACAAGTAACATTTGCACCTGAGAAAACGCAAATGATCATCTCTAGGCACCACGATGGTAATGCTGGTGCAATAGTAAGGATGAATGGGAGGGTGTTGGCACCTGGAGAAGAAGTTGATATCCTTGGGGTGAAATTTGACTCCAAATTAACAATGAAGAACCATGTTGTAAATCTTGCAAACAAGGCAGCCAGGAAGCTTACAGCACTTCACCGTATCTCACATCTGCTTGACAGTAGGTGTTGCAAGACTCTGTATGAGGCACAAGTACGCTCACACCTTGAGTATGCTCCACTTTCTTGGTTTGCCTGCCCCCCCCCCTCTCATCTGCGACTGTTTGTCCGAGTGGAGAACAGAGCAAGACGTCTCATCTCTCGCCTGGACCCATCCTGGATAGATCTGTCATTTCAGCAGAGCCTTCAACACAGGAGGGATGTGGGTGGCCTTACTTTTATGTACAAGGCCAATATTGTCAAAGCACCACACTTGGATCCACTTCGAGGACAGCGTGAAACAAACTTTTATGCCACAAGACGGGCAGAAAGCAGCAACTTCACTCTGACTGTACCCTTCTCCAGAACATCACTCCATCTGAGATTATATATACCCAGGATGACTCGAGTATGGAACACATTCGTGCAGCATAATGATGTCAACGAGATAAAGTCAGTTGATCACATGAAAATGCTGGCCCACAGATGGCTCCAACTTCATCCTGTTCCCTACTTGTATGTCTCATAACAATAAAAATGCTTTCAAATGAGCTGATGTAGGTAACAGCTCTTAGCTTGCCAATAAAGTTATGAATCCTTAACCTGTAAATAGCTTGTCAATAAAGCTAGGGATCCTTTACCTTGTCAAACCCTGTGTAAAAAAAGAGAGAGAGAAGGGAAGGTAGAAGGAGAGAGAGAGAGGGGGAGAGTGAGAAGGAAAAAGGGAGAGAGAGAGAGGGAGAGAGAAAGAGAAGGGAAGGGTAGGAGAGGGGGAGAGTGAGAAAGGAAAATAGGGAAGAGAGTGAGAGAGAGAGAGAGAGAGAGAGAGAGAGAGAGAGAGAGAGAGAGAGAGAGAGAGAGAGAGAGAGAGAGAGAGAGAGAGAGAGAGAGAGAGAGAGAGAGAGAGAGAGAGAGAGAGAGAGAGAGAATATCTACGCTATCTGGCTATTGTCCCAGAAGTTACTGCAGTGTTTGTGGGTATACCACAAGGGACAAAATTCTTCTTAGATGTAAGGAACCTACTTGTTCCAACTACTGCCACACAGATTGTATTCCAGAAGAAGAATTTTGTTGCAGCCAGGTTGAAAATTTCAGAAAATTTAAGGATATCCATAATCCTGTGGTATATGTGGATACAAGCCTGGAGCTACAGAAGGAAGGTTCAGAAGTCCTACCTCAGGAACTCCTGTCCAAAGATCAAGACTGCCCTCTTGGGCTGTGTTGTAAAGTTGCAGCTAAGATAATCCATCACAGGGAAGCACTTCATGAGCTCCTCAAATCATTAGATAACCTACAAGCTATTGTAGAAGGCCAGTGCAAGCCTGCATCAAGTGACGTAAGCTGCTCAGCTGATGGTGACACTATTGACAAAGACTGGAAGTCCCACACTGAGCTTAACTCAGGGGTAAACAACTGGTGGAATTCTGTCATCGCTAAGGTCCCACAGACTGACAGAGTTCAAAACACTACCTTTGGGAAATCTAACACAATTCCTCTGACCACCAGAGAGGGAACAAATCCTCTTCCCAGCAACGAGGGAAGCCTTGGATCTGTTAATTCTCCTACACCTGACATCTCTGCTTCAGCCACTGCCAGTCTACTTGACAGTGCACATACCATCTCTGATCCTACACCTGTCAGCACACCTGCCGACACTATTCTAGAATCTGGTAGCAGTGCTTCGTCAGCAAGTTCTGAGCCAGGAGTTTCTCCACCAGAGAACGGTGCAGTTAATGATCAGGGAACTATCACTGCACCTGATCACCTACAGCGCCGAAGTACGAACAGCAGGGACACATCTGTCAGAACTGGTAGAGGACGGGGCAGAGGACGTGGAGGAGGACGTGGAGGAGGAAGACATCTACAGCCGTCTCACCCTCCACTAACACAGTTCCAGCGGCAGAATCTGAGGACAAATCTGCAAAACACAGGAGGTGCAACAAATCCTAGTCCACCCTCCCAGGCACCTAGGCTGTGCTCTCGCTGTCACCGGAAGGGGCACACTGCCAACAACTGCCTGCGAGATACCAGGTGTAATTACTGCTACAAGAAAGGACATAAGGAGGACCAGTGTCGGAAGAAAAAGGAACTTGACAGACAGGGCCACCTGTTTAGAGACCTGTTCTCAGAACAAACCAGCAGGATCTCTGAATTGGTGAACACTCTCACACGTCACCCACTTAGCTACTCCTATCCCAGCCCAGCAGGTGGGATTGTGCCTTATACAAGACCACAGACCTACATCCCTGCAGCTGCCTCAGTACCCTGCCTCTCTCAAGGGCAGGCACCTTACATTCACTACACACCCACCACCTCAAGCTGACCACTTCATCATGAGGAGCCAGTCTATCAGCATCCTGTCGGCCAACATTAGAGGTTTCATTATTAATGTTGGAGAGCTCACACATAGTTTTGTGAACACTCGACGTCCCGACATGATAGCTGTTGTTGAAACATTTTTGGATGACAGGGCTCCAGAAAATTTTGCAAGAATTGCTGGCTACACCTCATGGATGAGAAGAGACAGGCAAGGGCAAGGAGGAGGTGTTGCTGTGTGCTTCTCTAAAAGTGTTCATGCCCAGCACATTGATGTTGCCACCCCTACACATCTTGAAATGATGTTCTTCAAGCTCTGTATAAACACTAGTACCTCTGTACTAGCATGTGCAATGTACAGACCTCAGTGGCAACATGCAGACCCTATCAACTTCCTAATGGAAAATATTGACTCCCTTCTGCTACAACACAACTGTCAACATATTATAATTGTTGGTGACCTCAACCAGCACCTTATACAGAGGGACTTTGATGACCTTCTTGCAGTGTTTGACATGAGAAACTTTGTTGATTTCCCTACTCATATCTCTGGCTCCTCCCTTGACCCAGTAGTGAGTGATCTGGCAGAAGGCATAGTCACTTGTCAACCCCTCGACTACGTTGGATCGTCTGACCACAAGGCTGTTTTTACGACACTTAAGATCCCAACAGAACGAGGTGAGGAGTCCACACGCACAACCTGGCTATGGGAAAGAGGTAATTGGCCAGCCCTTTGCTCTGAGCTCGCCACCACCGACTGGAATGCTCTTCTCCAAGGGGATGTTGACAACCAAGTGAAAGCCTTCACTGGACACATCCTTAATCTACAACAAGAACACATTCCTCACCGGCAATATGTGACGAAGCCTACAGATCAGCCTTGGTTTGGCTTTCGTTGTAGAGAGGCTGCTACTGCTAAGTACAAAGCATGGCGAAGGTATAAGAGACATCCTACCACCTATAACAAGAACTTGCACATGCAAGCCTGTAGGCATATGGGTGATGTTCAAAAGTGGGCCATTGCTAAATGGGAGGTGGACACTAAAAGAAAGTTAGCATCAGGTAGGGTAGGCTCCAAAACCTGGTGGTCCCTCGTCAAGGACAGACAAGGTTATCTGCCTGATGAACTTATTCCACCTCTAAATCGACAGGATGGGACCACCTCTACTAGTAGTCAAGAGAAGGCGGACCTCTTTGCTGAACACTTTGCTACCAAAATGCAAGTTCCTGATCCAGCAAGGGACCCTCCTTGGCTAGCCGCAAGAACTGTGTCAAAACTGTCAGTGGTGGCAATAAGGCAGGAGGAGGTGCATTTCCTACTTAAATCGCTTGACCAAGAAAAGGCTGTGGGCCCAGACAAGTTGAGCCCAAGATTGTTGAGAAGATGTGCAGACCAGCTAGCAGCACCTCTAACTCACATCTTTCAGGACTGCATAGTACAGTGTAAATGGCCCTCTCTATGGAAAGAGGCAAATGTAGTCCCTGTTCACAAAAAGAAGAGCAGAGCAGAAATCAGCAACTACAGACCAGTGTCACTCCTGTCAATCACTGGTAAGATCCTTGAGACAATAATCTCAAGACAAATGACAGTTTTTTGACTACCACTCACTACTTTGTGATCCTCAAAATGGCTTCAGGAAAGGTTACTCTGCTGCTGATCTGTTGTGAAACCTCTCCACTAAGTGGCACCAGTCACTGGATGAATCCAAAGTCAGCTGTGTGGTAGCACTGGACATTGCTGGCACTTTCGACCGGGTGTGGCACCAGGGCCTCTTAGCAAAACTTCAAGCACTGGGAATTGCAGGCTCTACGCTATGTCTCCTCAGTGACTACCTTCATGGTAGATCTCTAAGTGTAGTTCTCAATGGAACGGAATCAGCAAGACATCCTATTGGGGCAAGTGTTCCACAACGAAGCGTGCTGGGTCCATTGTTATGGAATGTCTACTTCACCGACCTTCTTCATCTCATCCCAGAATCACATGCATATGCAGACGACTGTACACTGACATTCACTTATCCAAGAGAAGAAATGCCAGCTGCTCTAAGCTACATCAATCACCAGCTGAGAGCTATATCAGCTTGGGGAAATAGATGGCAAGTAACATTTGCACCTGAGAAAACGCAAATGATGATCGTCTCTAGGCACCATGATGGTAATGCTGGTGCAGTAGTAAGGATGAATGGGAGGATGTTGGTACCTGGAGAAGAAGTTGATATCCTTGGGGTGAAATTTGACTCCAAACTAACCATGAAGAACCATGTTGTAAATCTTGCAAACAAGGCAGCCAGGAAGCTTACAGCACTTCGCCGCATCTCCCATCTGCTTGACAGTAGGGGTTGCAAAATCCTGTACGAGGCACAAGTATGCTCGCACCTTGAGTATGCTCCACTTTCTTGGTTTGCCTGCCCCCCCTCTCATCTGCGACTGATTGACAGAGTAGAGAACAGAGCAAGACGTCTCATCTCTCGCCTGGACCCATCCTGGATAGATCTGTCATTTCAGCAGAGCCTTCAACACAGGAGGGATGTGGGTGGCCTTACTGTTATGTACAAGGCCAATATTGTCAAAATACCACACTTGGATCCACTTCGAGGACAGCGTGAAACAAGCTTTTATGCCACAAGACGGGCAGAAAGCAGCAACTTCACTCTGGCTGTACCCTTCTCCAGAACATCACTCCATCTGAGATCATACATACCCAGGATGACTCGAGTATGGAACACATTCGTATAGGATAATGATGTCAACGAGATAACGTCAGTTGATCACTTGAAAATGCTGGCCCACAGATGGCTCCAACTTCATCCTGTTTCCTACTTGTATGTCTCATAACAATAAAAATGCTTTCAAATGAGCTGATGTAGGTAACAGCTCTTAGCTTGCCAATAAAGTTAGGAATCCTTAACCTGTAAATAGCTGTCAATAAAGCTAGGGATCCTTTACCTTGTCAAACCCTGTGTAAAAAAAAAAAAAAAAAAAAAGAGAAAAAGGTAGAAGGAGAGAGAGAGGGAGAGAGTGAGAAGGAAAAAGGGGGAGAGAGAGAGAAGGGAAAGGTAGAAGGAGAGAGGGGGAGAGTGAGAAAGGAAAAGGGGGAAAAGAGAGAGAGAGAGAGAGAGAGAGAGAGACAGAGAGAGGGCAATGAGATGGGGAGAGAGAGGGGGAGAGAGAGGGGGGAGAGAGAGAGGGGGAGAGAGAGGGGGGAGAGAGGGAGAAGGGGAGAAGAGAGGGGAGATGGAAGAGAGAGAGGGGAGAGAGAGGTGAGAGAGATGATAGGGGGAGAGAGAGAGGAGAGGAGGGGAGAGAGATGGGAAAAGGGAGAGGAGAGAGATAAAGAGAGGGGAGAGATGTTAGAGGGGGAGAGATATTAGAGGAGAGAGATGGGAGAGGGGAGAGAGAGAGATAGGTAGAGAGTGATAGAGAGAGAGAGAGAGAGAGAGAGAGAGAGAGAGAGAGAGAGAGAGAGAGAGAGAGAGAGAGAGAGAGAGAGAGAGATAGAGAGAGAGATAGGTAAAGAGTGAGATAAGTAGAGATAGATAGGTAGAGAGATAGGTAGAGAGGCAGACAGGTAGTGAGAGAGGGAGAGAGAGAGAAGGAGTGAGGTTTAGATGGTCAGTTCACAGGAAGGTGTGAAATCCTGTGTATATGTGTGTGTGCATGTGTATTACAGCTTTTACAAGTGCTTGTTCCTGTGTGTATGTGTGTGTGTGTGTATGTGTGTGTGTGTGCCCCAACTTCTAAGTATTCATGCTGCTAATAAATACCAGTAAATACCAGTAATTCTAAAGCTTACCAATACTTCTAGCACTTATCGATTCTACTTAAAAAATACAGAAAGTAGCTAGGTTGTGAAATTTAGCTTGTCTCAGCTTAAGTGTCTGACGTTATCCCTCACTACCGCTTTACTCCTTGCACTCTCGTCTATGCTGTTTCTACTCTAATTCTGGTAATAGCTTGCAGGAGTGAGTGACCAGTATCTAACAGTGATGCAAGACCAGAACTCAGAACCCTGCAACATGCAACCTCAACAGGGAAGCAATACTTGTGCTGGCAGTGGTGTGATGACAAGTTGCCAGATGCTGATGACGTAGTCGTCGTACATAGGCCTTCTATCACTATTTTGTAACTCCTTCACCTGTGATGTTTATAACCATATATGCTCATGCATCCCGCGTTCCTCAAGTGATTTCACTTTTCACTTATGACAGAATAAACTTCACATTCGGTGTTACATTTTATATGTATAATGGCATACAACTGTTGTGACGTCACTGCTTCAGCAGGCCTACTACTGCCACCTTCCCTTGTTGTATATTTTATTTTTCCTTTCTCCTTTTGCTTATTAACTTTTTCACTCTCACTGTATGGTGCCCCACATTTCCCTTGTTAACCAAACGCTGGTAATTCTTGAACACTTGATTCCACATTCACTTTGATCTTTGTATATTTGAATCTGTGTGGCAGCAGTGCGTAGTAGACCCCCAACGGTTTGGCACTTTGAAATATTATTGATTTCAGGCTTCCTCTCGACTTTTTTTTTAACTAATAACTTTAGTTATCACTCATAGGATTGTTCACTGATGTTGTCACTACCACTGATTACTACTAGCAGTTACTGCACGCCTTAAAAACACTAAGGTTCTTGGAGCCTTGTGAACCCACGTCTGCACCCACTCTGTGTGTGTGTGTGTGTGTGTGTGTGTACTCACCTAGTTGTACTCACCTAGTTGAGGTTGCAGGGGTCGAGTCCAAGCTCCTGGCCCCGCCCCTTCACTGGTCGCTACTAGGTCACTCTCCCTGAACCATGAGCTTTATCGTACCTCTGCTTAAAGCTATGTATGGATCCTGACTCCACTACATCGCTTCCCAAACTATTCCACTTCCTGACTACTCTGTGGCTGAAGAAATACTTCCTAACATCCCTTTGATTCATCTGTGTCTTCAACTTCCAACTGTGTCCCCTTGTTACTGTGTCCAGTCTCTGGAACATCCTGTCTTTGTCCACCTTGTCAATTCCTCTCAGTATTTTGTAAGTCGTTATCATGTCCCCCCTATCTCTCCTGTCCTCCAGTGTCGTCAGGTTGATTTCCCTTAACTTCTCCTCGTAGGACATACCTCTTAGCTCTGGAACTAGTCTTGTTGCAAACCTTTGCACTTCTCTAGTTTCTTTACGTGGTTGGCTAGGTGTGGGTTCCAGACTCCTGCCGCATACTCCAATACGGGCCTAACGTACACGGTGTACAGGGTCCTGAACGATTCCTTATTAAGATGTTAGAATGCTGTTCTGAAGTTTGCTAGGCGCCCATATGCTGCAGCAGTTATTTGGTTGATGTGTGCCTCAGATGTACCTGGTGCAATACTCACCACAAAATCTTTTTTCTTGAGTGAGGTTTGTAGTCTCTGGCCCCATAGACTGTACTCCATCTGCGGTCTTCTTTGCCCTTCCCCGATCTTCATGACTTTGCACTTAGTGGGACGAACTCCAGGAGCAAGTTGCTGACCAGGTCTGCAGCCTGTCCAGATCCCTTTGTAGTTCTTCCTGGTCCTTGTCCGACTGAATTCTTCTCATCACCTTCACGTCATATGCAAACAGGACACTTCGGAGTCTACTCCTTCCGTCATGTCGTTCACAAATACCAGAAAAAGCTCCGTTCCCAGGACTGACCCCTGTGGAACTCCACTCGTCATAGGCGCCTACTCTGACACCTTACAACGTACGATGACTCGCTATTGTCTTCCTGACAGGTATTCCCTGATCCATTGTACGTATTGCCTTTCTTGTTAACCCTGCTTGATCCTCCAGCTTTAGCACAAATCTCTTGTGTGGAACTGTGTTAAAAGACTTCTTACTGTCCATGAAAATCTAATCTACCCACCCCTCTGTATTGTTTTACTGCTGTCACCCTGTCATAGAACTCCAGTAGGTTTGTGACACAGGTTTCCCCGTCCCTGAAACCGTGTTGGATGTCGTTGATAAGCTCATTCCTTTGTAGGTGCTTCACCACTCTTCTGATAATCTTCTCCATGACTTTGCATACTCTACATGTCAGTGACACTGGTTTGTAGTTTAATGCTTCATGTCTGTCTCCATTTTTTTTTAAAAATTGGGACTACATTTGCTATGTTCCATACCTCAGGTAATCTCCCTGTTTCGATAGATGTGTTAAATATTGTTGTTAGGGTTACACATAGTGCCTCTGCTCCCTCTCTCAGGACGCATGGAGAGATGTTATCCGGCCCCATAGCCTTTGAGGCATCTAGCTCACTCAGCAGCCTCTTCACTTCTACCTCGGTTGTACGTATTGTCTCCAACACTTGGTGGTGTGCCCCACCTCTCTGTCTTTCTGGAGTCCCTTCTGTCTCCTCTGTGAACACTTCTTTGAATCTCACATACTACTCGGTCGTTTCTTGTGATCTCTCCTCCTTCTTTCCTTAGCCTGATTACTGGTCATTGACTGTTTCTTTCCTCCTGATGTGGCTGTACAACAACTTCGGGTTGTTGTACAGGTCAAGGGTGACGTTATAAGAGTAAAGAACGTGTCTTACTTCCATTAGCATCTAAGTAACAGTGATAATATTAACACCGCAACTTTGCCAATAACGTATAAAATGACATGTATGCTACGAGGTTTTTTTTTCGATGCATTTGTCACTTCTAGTCACCTTGGGCGTCAACTGGGCGTTACACATCACTTTGTTTCTCTTCATTACACTCAACTAATTTGCATTACTTCACGATGAGAAAATTTTCCTTATCAATTTATTGTTAGGTCTTACAACAGGGGACGAAAACGTTTCCACCTGACCTTTTTTTTACCTCCAGAAATAAATGTGAGTTTTTGGCTTCGTTAGTGAATTGCTGATCACACTTTAAATTAAAGCCATTCATTATTACCTCACACGTTCCTTTGATCACCATTCATTAACCCTCACACGTTCCTTTGATCATCATTCATTAACCCTCACACGTTCCTTTGATCACCAATCATTAATCCTCACACGTTCCTTTGATCACCATTCATTAACCCTCACACGTTCCTTTGATCATCATTCATTAACCCTCACACGTTCCTTTGATCATCATTCATTAACCCTCACACGTTCCTTTGATCATCATTCATTAACCCTTACACGTTTCTTTGATCACCATTCATTAATCTTCACACGTTCCTTTGATCACCATTCATTAATCTTCACACGTTCCTTTGATCACCATTCATTAACCCTCACACGTTCCTTTGATCACCATTCATTAACCCTCACACGTTCCTTTGATCACCATTCATTAATCTTCACACGTTCCTTTGATCACCATTCATTAACCCTCACACGTTCCTTTGATCACCATTCATTAACCCTCACACGCTCCTTTGATCACCATTCATTAATCCTCACACGTTCCTTTGATCATCATTCATTAACCCTCACACGTTCCTTGGATCACCATTCATTAACCCTCACACGTTCCTTTGATCACCATTCATTAACCCTCACACGCTCCTTTGATCACCATTCATTAATCCTCACACGTTCCTTTGATCACCATTCATTAACCCTCACACGTTCCTTTGATCACCATTCATTAACCCTCACACGTTCCTTTGATCACCATTCATTAATCCTCACACGTTCCTTTGATCATCATTCATTAAACCTCACACGTTCCTTTGATCATCATTCATTAACCCTCACACGTTCCTTTGATCACCAATCATTAATCCTCACACGTTCCTTTGATCACCATTCATTAACCCTCACACGTTCCTTTGATCACCATTCATTAACCCTCACACGTTCCTTTGATCATCATTCATTAACCCTCACACGTTCCTTTGATCACCATTCATTAACCCTCACACGTTCCTTTGATCATCATTCATTAACCCTCACACGTTCCTTTGATCATCATTCATTAACCCTCACACGTTCCTTTGATCACCATTCATTAACCCTCACACGTTCCTTTGATCACCATTCATTAACCCTCACACGTTCCTTTGATCACCATTCATTAACCCTCACACGTTCCTTTGATCACCATTCATTAACCCTCACACGTTCCTTTGATCATCATTCATTAACCCTCACACGTTCCTTTGATCACCATTCATTAACCCTCACACGTTCCTTTGACCATCATTCATTAACCCTCACACGTTCCTCTTAAATGTGCGTGGATGTAGTGCGGATGACAAGAAACAGATGATTGCTGATGTTATGAATGAAAAGAAGTTGGATGTCCTGGCCCTAAGCGAAACAAAGCTGAAGGGGGTAGGAGAGTTTCAGTGGGGGGAAATAAATGGGATTAAATCTGGAGTATCTGAGAGAGTTAGAGCAAAGGAAGGGGTAGCAGTAATGTTAAATGATCAGTTATGGAAGGAGAAAAGAGAATATGAATGTGTAAATTCAAGAATTATGTGGATTAAAGTAAAGGTTGGATGCGAGAAGTGGGTCATAATAAGCGTGTATGCACCTGGAGAAGAGAGGAATGCAGAGGAGAGAGAGAGATTTTGGGAGATGTTAAGTGAATGTATAGGAGCATTTGAACCAAGTGAGAGAGTAATTGTGGTAGGGGACTTGAATGCTAAAGTAGGAGAAACTTTTAGAGAGGGTGTGGTAGGTAAGTTTGGGGTGCCAGGTGTAAATGATAATGGGAGCCCTTTGATTGAACTTTGTATAGAAAGGGGTTTAGTTATAGGTAATACATATTTTAAGAAAAAGAGGATAAATAAGTATACACGATATGATGTAGGGCGAAATGACAGTAGTTTGTTGGATTATGTATTGGTAGATAAAAGACTGTTGAGTAGACTTCAGGATGTACATGTTTATAGAGGGGCCACAGATATATCAGATCACTTTCTAGTTGTAGCTACACTGAGAGTAAAAGGTAGATGGGATACAAGGAGAATAGAAGCATCAGGGAAGAGAGAGGTGAAGGTTTATAAACTAAAAGAGGAGGCAGTTAGGGTAAGATATAAACAGCTATTGGAGGATAGATGGGCTAATGAGAGCATAGGCAATGGGGTCGAAGAGGTATGGGGTAGGTTTAAAAATGTAGTGTTAGAGTGCTCAGCAGAAGTTTGTGGTTACAGGAAAGTGGGTGCAGGAGGGAAGAGGAGCGATTGGTGGAATGATGATGTAAAGAGAGTAGTAAGGGAGAAAAAGTTAGCATATGAGAAGTTTTTACAAAGTAGAAGTGATGCAAGGAGGGAAGAGTATATGGAGAAAAAGAGAGAAGTTAAGAGAGTGGTGAAGCAATGTAAAAAGAGAGCAAATGAGAGAGTGGGTGAGATGTTATCAACAAATTTTGTTGAAAATAAGAAAAAGTTTTGGAGTGAGATTAACAAGTTAAGAAAGCCTAGAGAACAAATGGATTTGTCAGTTAAAAATAGGAGAGGAGAGTTATTAAATGGAGAGTTAGAGGTATTGGGAAGATGGAAGGAATATTTTGAGGAATTGTTAAATGTTGATGAAGATAGGGAAGCTGTGATTTCGTGTATAGGGCAAGGAGGAATAACATCTTGTAGGAGTGAGGAAGAGCCAGTTGTGAGTGTGGGGGAAGTTCGTGAGGCAGTAGGTAAAATGAAAGGGGGTAAGGCAGCCGGGATTGATGGGATAAAGATAGAAATGTTAAAAGCAGGTGGGGATATAGTTTTGGAGTGGTTGGTGCAATTATTTAATAAATGTATGGAAGAGGGTAAGGTACCTAGGGATTGGCAGAGAGCATGCATAGTTCCTTTGTATAAAGGCAAAGGGGATAAAAGAGAGTGCAAAAATTATAGGGGGATAAGTCTGTTGAGTGTACCTGGTAAAGTGTATGGTAGAGTTATAATTGAAAGAATTAAGAGTAAGACGGAGAATAGGATAGCAGATGAACAAGGAGGCTTTAGGAAAGGTAGGGGGTGTGTGGACCAGGTGTTTACAGTGAAACATATAAGTGAACAGTATTTGGATAAGGCTAAAGAGGTGTTTGTGGCATTTATGGATTTGGAAAAGGCGTATGACAGGGTGGATAGGGGGGCAATGTGGCAGATGTTGCAAGTGTATGGTGTAGGAGGTAGGTTACTGAAAGCAGTGAAGAGTTTTTACGAGGATAGTGAGGCTCAAGTTAGAGTATGTAGGAAAGAGGGAAATTTTTTCCCAGTAAAAGTAGGCCTTAGACAAGGATGTGTGATGTCACCGTGGTTGTTTAATATATTTATAGATGGGGTTGTAAGAGAAGTAAATGCGAGGGTCTTGGCAAGAGGCGTGGAGTTAAAAGATAAAGAATCACACACAAAGTGGGAGTTGTCACAGCTGCTCTTTGCTGATGACACTGTGCTCTTGGGAGATTCTGAAGAGAAGTTGCAGAGATTGGTGGATGAATTTGGTAGGGTGTGCAAAAGAAGGAAATTAAAGGTGAATACAGGAAAGAGTAAGGTTATGAGGATAACAAAAAGATTAGGTGATGAAAGATTGAATATCAGATTGGAGGGAGAGAGTATGGAGGAGGTGAACGTATTCAGATATTTGGGAGTGGACGTGTCAGCGGATGGGTCTATGAAAGATGAGGTGAATCATAGAATTGATGAGGGAAAAAGAGTGAGTGGTGCACTTAGGAGTCTGTGGAGACAAAGAACTTTGTCCTTGGAGGCAAAGAGGGGAATGTATGAGAGTATAGTTTTACCAACGCTCTTATATGGGTGTGAAGCGTGGGTGATGAATGTTGCAGCGAGGAGAAGGCTGGAGGCAGTGGAGATGTCATGTCTGAGGGCAATGTGTGGTGTGAATATAATGCAGAGAATTCGTAGTTTGGAAGTTAGGAGGAGGTGCGGGATTACCAAAACTGTTGTCCAGAGGGCTGAGGAAGGGTTGTTGAGGTGGTTCGGACATGTAGAGAGAATGGAGCGAAACAGAATGACTTCAAGAGTGTATCAGTCTGTAGTGGAAGGAAGGCGGGGTAGGGGTCGGCCTAGGAAGGGTTGGAGGGAGGGGGTAAAGGAGGTTTTGTGTGCGAGGGGCTTGGACTTCCAGCAGGCATGCGTGAGCGTGTTTGATAGGAGTGAATGGAGACAAATGGTTTTTAATACTTGACGTGCTGTTGGAGTGTGAGCAAAGTAACATTTATGAAGGGATTCAGGGAAACCGGCAGGCCGGACTTGAGTCCTGGAGATGGGAAGTACAGTGCCTGCACTCTGAAGGAGGGGTGTTAATGTTGCAGTTTAAAAACTGTAGTGTAAAGCACCCTTCTGGCAAGACAGTGATGGAGTGAATGATGGTGAAAGTTTTTCTTTTTCGGGCCACCCTGCCTTGGTGGGAATCGGCCGGTGTGATAATATATAATATATAATATACGTTCCTCTGTTCACCGTTCATTAACCCTCAGCAGTGCCTTTGATCAACAATACTTCAGTGTGATGGGGAATATAAGTAACAATACCGTTGATGGAACATTTCTCAATTAGCCCACGAAGAGCTAATTAAAAATGGATGAAGCTTCGGACCATCCTGAACCATTTTATAGTCGGTCCTGTATGGACCGAGACGACGTATATTTTTCATTTTTGGGGGGTGGGGGTGGACTGGAGGAGATCTGTTGTAATTTCCATTTGTTGACTGTAATTGGTCATCATTAAACAAGAACATGCAAACCAGATTTTTAAAGTGAACCAATGAGAATTCGCGCCCCTTTGTAGCTACCTCCTGATATTTTCTGCCTTTTATCTGTGACGTCCATAGAAGCTGCCTTTGAGGTCCTTAATTAAATACGGCTCATATTTGAAGCTTCCGTAGAGCTCATAATTCCTTGCTACCTCAATGTCAGTTATTTTTATGCAATGGGAAAATGTATGCGGTATTGAGAAAGGAAATGGAGGGAGGGGGGGCGGAAGGGGAGGGAGAAGGGCGGGGAGGGGGATGGTACGGGTGGGAGAAGAGAGGGGAGGAGCAACCGAGGTGGAAACGAAAAGAAGGAGAGGGGAAACTAGGGTAGGAAAGAGGAGCTAGCGAGGAGAGAGGCGGAGGAAACAATAGTAGTGTAGAGTCAGGTTTTAGAATGACATTAAATCCCTCATCACCACTGAATGTTATCAAAGACAGGCCCGGCGGGTTTAGCAGTCCACCAAAGGGGGGGAGAGGGGGGGAAGAGAAGTACGGGGGAGAAAGAAGAATAGGAGGAGGAGGAGGGAAGGAGGAGGGGAGGAGGAGAAGAGGGAGGGAGAGGAGAGGAGAGAGAGGGGAGGAGGAGAGGGAGGGTTGGGGGAGGGGGAGGTGGAGGAGGAGGAGGAGGAGGAGGGAAAGACGATGACTACTAGTGAGGGATCGTTGTGGGGAGGTGTCAGTACTGTGCATCACGGACAGGTTAATGAATGTACTCACCTATGTGTGGTTACAGGAGTCGAGTCACACACACACACACACACATACACACACACACACACATACACACACACATACACACACACACACACATACACACACACACACACACACACACACACACACACACTCACACACACATAGAAGGGGTAGGGGGGGAGGTGGGGTTGCTCTGCTCGTAAAAAACAGATGGAAATTCGAGAAAATGGAAGGAATAGATGAGACAGGAGAAAGAGACTACATAGCAGGTACACTTCAGTCTGGGGAACACAAAGTGGTCATTGCAGTGATGTATAATCCACCACAGAACTGCAGGAGGCCAAGAGAGGAATATGAAGAGAGCAACAGAGCAATGGTGGACACACTTGCTGAGGTGGCAAGAAGAGCTCACTCCAGCAGAGCAAAGTTGCTGGTTATGGGGGATTTCAACCACAGGGAGATTGACTGGGAAAACCTGGAGCCACATGGGGGTCCCGAAACATGGAGAGCCAGGATGTTGGACGTGGTGCTGGAAAACCTCATGCACCAACATGTTAAGGACACTACCAGAGTGAGAGGGGAGGATGAACCAGCAAGATTGGACCTTGTGTTCACCCTGGGCAGCTCAGACATTGAGGATATCAAGTATGAGAGTCCCCTAGGAGCTAGCGACCACGTGGTTCTGTGCTTTGAATACATAGTAGAGCTGCAAGTGGAGAGAATAACAGGAGTAGAATGGGAAAAGCCTGACTATAAAAGAGGGGACTACATAGGGTTGAAGAACTTCATGCGGGAGGTCCAGTGGGACAGAGAACTGGCAGGAAAGCCAGTAAATGAAATGATGGAATATGTAGCAACAAAATGCAAGGAGGCAGTGGAAAGGTTCATTCCCAAGGGCAACAGTAACAACGGGAAGACCAGAACAAGCCCCTGGTTTACCCGACGGTGTAAGGAGGCAAAAACAAAGTGCAATAGAGAATGGAAAAAGTACAGAAGGCAGAGAACACACGAAAATAGGGAGATCAGTCGCAGAGCCAGGAATGAGTACGCACAGGTAAGGAGGGAGGCCCAGCGACAGTATGAAAATGACATAGCATCGAGAATCAAGACTGACCCGAAACTGTTGTATAGCCACATCAGGAGGAAGACAACAGTCAAAGAC
>NC_091303.1:33123226-33183226 GCF_038502225.1 Cherax quadricarinatus | reverse complement strand
CCGTCAAACTCCTTCCCTTGGAATGTGGGAAATTCAAATGAGTAAATAATTGCCCCAAAGGAGCGTATGTTTCAGCATTTCATTTAACAATGCTGAGTTGCAGATTACATACTTTTTGGGGCTCAATGGCCCTTTAATAACGGGTTAAATTGGTAAATTTAGAGAAGAAATGAACTAGCTACCTGCTGCAACCGATCTAAGTTCGTTACTGATTAGACTTACCTAGGTATTTGTATCTGGCCCGACAGTTTCCCTGGCTTGTGGCAGGGAAGTAACCCGGTATTGGTGTCTTGACTGAAGTAGTAGTGTCTCACGGTGCATGTCTGAGTATTGTTCGTAACACACACTGTTACACTACACAATTATCAAGATTTGTCTTTTCATAGTAATGTCACATCAGGAGGATAAGTAGGCTTCACTGCGATAGTTCTACCACAAATTGTTGAGACTGTCACTGAGAAACAAAACGCACGGATCACTAGTGCTCTTTGTCTGTTATCTCGGCGTTAATTAAACACGTTTCCCCTCCCAGGTTTTAAAGCACTCTGACCCCATGCGGCGGGATTCGCCCTGGGCATACCCTTCTTACAAAGGATTTGCTGAATTCAGCGTTATTTCCCTTCTTGCTAAACATCGTCACAGTGTTCAATACAGGTAATAGACTTTCTTGATATCTATCGATCGACGAAAGTTCATTATTGCCCCACACAGCAGTTAAAATGATGCAGTATTTTCCTGTACCTTTCCTATCCAGGTAAAAAGAGCCCTTTTCCTCACTTCAATATCACACAATAACAATGAACACTGTGGTACAAAAAGGAGGCTACGTGACTACGCTCTGGTACACTCTGCTACTGCATCTGCTTCCAATTACTGTTGATCGGAAGCAAAACGCCATTTGCTCTTTCTGAGAGGGTTGTCCCTTAGGGGGCTGAAAGGGGCTGGAGGGGGCTGAAAGGGGCTGGAGGGGGCTGAAAGGGGCTGGAGGGGGCTGAAAGGGGCTGGAGGGGGCTGATACCCTTCCAATCTGGAGAAATTTTCTCCACAAACTCTTTCACCACTACTTTATTATTACTTCTACCACCACTACTACCCTTACTATTAGAAAGAACCACTATTACTACCTCTACTTTTACCACCTCTAACTTCACTACCATTACCATTCCCTTCGTCCTCCCCCCCCCTCTCTCGTATATATTCCAGCTTTCTTAACTTTTGTCTTCAGTGTGACTTGTCAATGGTCAAAGTCATACTGAAACGTCGTCATAAATTTCCCTCTCGTAAGTGCGGGTTACATGTGCATTGTTCCAGCCACGGTATTGTGACTTTCTTATTATTTGAGGAAGGTGAAGAACGAGAGGAATGTTGTACACAGCGACGCAAGATGAAAGATTTACAGGAAATTAATTATTGTGTTGCGGTTCCTCACTGCAACACCAGCAATAACATGGCTTCGAGACTCTGCAAATATATTTGCTTTATCGTTGGATTTGTTGACCCGTATATATTCAACGAATATATACAGAGTTGACAAGTAAAAAAAGAAGGAATATACGGGCCTAGCATCCTGGCACATGTATCACGCATACTTATAATATCAAAAGAGTGATTTTCAACATGATGAAGAATTAGAAACAAATGCAACAACTTAGTATATTGAGTAGACGTTCCGCCAACCAGTGACTTTATCATTACAATACAAGGGTAAAAACAGAAGACTGAAGAGAGAGATAATGAGGTAATCAGTCCCTCAGCCTAGGAGCAGGTGTTTAGTACAGTAGTCTTGATGAATCTGGAGCAGTGGCAGGAGGAAGTTGGTTTATATACCGGAGTCAGATGAGATGCTGCAGATGAAGGTATTGTCAGAGATAGGTGGGCTTTCCCACTGGCAGTAGGTCATGCCTAAAAGTTGGGCCAGCGGTAGTAAGTAGTTTGTAGAGATGTCCCTCATCATCTTTCAGATCAAAGTCTAACATGTTACACTTATTTCTAAAAGCCATTCCCGTGACTGAACATGTACACTTGTTTTTATAATGGTATACAATACAACAAGTAGATAAGTAAGCCATATTTGCAACACTTACGTATTTCCATTCCGAGACGTTTCAGCTACGCAGTAGGCTTCATCAGTCGAGTATAGGAGGTGGAAAACAAGGAGACAGCAAAAGCAGCGGAGGAGTCAAGATGACTGAACAGTCCACCAAGCTTGAAGTGATTTGAGGTGATCAGTCTTCCCTGTATTTCCCCTGTAATTAGTAATATTAAGTTTAAAGGGGTGGACCGGTAAACTAGTGGAAGGCCTCGGTCAGATGATCATAAGCTCCGGCGGCGGGTCATCATATAACTAAGACCCCGACAGGAAACACGTGTCCTGCTGCCTGACGAATCTTACCTAACATGTGTTATATATATTGATAAGGCCACTAAATGGAGAAACGGCTACAAAATAAAGATACCCAGATGCTGTACATATGTCTAGTTCATCATTTGTTCAACTTCATGGTCTTGAGTTATGTGGAGCAGAAGTTTATGTCAGATAAAGTTTGTTAGGTAACAGGAAAAGTGTTTCCTTACGCAGGTATTAGTCATATGATGACCCGCCACTGGAGCTTTTGGTCATCTGACGGAGGCCTTCCACTGGTTTACCGGTCCACCCCTTTAAAAATTAAGGTTATAGTTATAACCACTTATATGAAGTATGAAACATGAAAATGGAGCTTTTTATTGTGCCAGAGGTGAGGTGCGGAGACAGGCGACGTCAGGGTAAGTTGGGCCCACTAGGTTTGCTTCACTAGGTTTGCTTCACTAGGTTTGCTTCACTAGGTTTGCTTCACTAGGTTTGCTGTACTGGGTTTGTTGTACAGGTTTCCTGCACTGGGTTTGCCGCAATATTCTTCAGTTCTTAAAATATTACTTCTAGTAGTTTGCTCCGTCTCTTGTGGCCTCATCTTGAGTCTTCCCAACTCATCTCCGACACTATAAAAGGCTCCATTCTCAAGCTTTATCTTCACTTTGTTAAAGTTGAACACATCTCCAAGCTGAGGGACTGACCACCTCAAACTACTTCATGGTTGTTATGTGAGACAGGATCCCGAGGCCATGGAAGGTGACGCTGGTAATGAATCGTAAACTAATCTTATACGCCAAGTTCTCGAAAAGGAACAAGAGAGCCTAAAAGAATATTACAACACCAACATAAACAGCAAAACACATAAATTAGGCCCAGCATAATGCAAAAAAAGTTGGCTCCATGTTTGCCACGTCCGTACTCGACTAACGAAGCCTACTGTGTAGGCGAATCGTTTCGGAATAAAAATACCTAACTGTTGCAAATATGTTTTACTAGGCACACTTACAGTATGTGTGAAGGGTTACAAGGTACTGGGCATCTGTACCCACCTACCACCCTCATACCAATACCCTTCCCAGGATACCTAACTCGAAAAAAAAAAAATCTTCACCCCACCACCTTTTTTCAATATATTTTTACTCTTGTTTTTCCATTTTTCAACATGTTTCTCTAACATTTAAAAAAAAAAACTGGTTCAAAGGTGTACACAGCTTCAACAACATTTACTTTTACTTTTTAAAAAATTATCCAATTCCAAAATGTTTCGTTCACGTTTAAAAAAAAAATATTTTTTTTTTCAAAATTATTGCTTTTATCTCAAGGGCTTCAGAATATTTTTTTTCCAGTTGCCTAGAAGACTATTTTAACCTGTTAATTCTCTTTCTGAGGTTCTCATATTCTCACATAATTGGTAAAATGTTTCCCCACCATTCCTGTCACAGTTTACTCGTCTCCCAGCTCAGTCTGATTTTATCCCTTAATGAAAGAAAAGAAAGAAAATCATCTGTGGAATGCTTTATTAATACGACATTCCACCCACTGGAGGCTTTATCAAGTATGTGGAATATATAAACACAGGGAAAATGAAGTATAAGGGGAGGTGAGGTGCTGCCAGGTCAAGTCAGGTGTCACCACATCAGGTCACTTCTCGCCTGGTTAGATCAGGTACCATTACAGGTGAAATCAAGTGACGCCGGACGGTAGTCAGGTCAAGAAGTCAAGTTGTGCTATTTTGTTTTTAAATAATTTCAACCAAGATTTTTGGTGCAATAGATTTAAATAAAATGTACATCCACTGTTTTTATAGAGGCATCAACCTATAATGTATAAAATTCCCAAGATTCTTGGAACAAATGACATGTGCAGATGAACAATGACCAAAGTTATTGAACCCATTCCCAGGATCCTGATGAGATTCGGATAACTTCCCCAACCCTCAGTGGTGTAGCTACTTCTTATTGCAATTCGACGACGGCGGAGAAAGAAATTCAAGAGTATAATTGCAGATACGACCACTGTATGTTTAAAACAGTGGTGGAATTTTTATTACTCGTGAATCACGTTAAATAAATTTCTTATTGCCTCTTCTGAACGGCTTTACTATATAATGGCAGATGTATCTTACGACCATGATAGTAACTATTAAGTTTTGTTTGCTTGCGAGCAAATTTGTGGCTATTAGGAATTAGTTAAACAACTAGGAATCGTTAGAATCCTTGACATAACTGGAGAATGCCTCTTCCAATAAGCTTCAAATTTTCGCCATGTGTGTGATTTCCTGAATGCAAGATTCTTGCTGTTATTGGGTAGCATAAGTCGTAATTTACCAATTTTATTTACTAAATAGTGACTTTCATTTATAAACAATAACTAAAGAATTTTTCTCCTTTTTCGTTTCAAAATATTAAAAGTATTCTGCAAGAAGGACAATGACCCACAAGTTTAGTCTGAGTAGAAGTGAATTTAAAATTTTCCTGAAAGTATAAGAAACTTGGAATCTTTGAAATCAGATCAGTTACTGGATGATGCCTCTCTTGATCGGCATCAAATACTGGTTTATTGTAATTAGAAGTATTTTTCTACTAGTATTGGGCTGTGTAGGAACCAATTTGCCATTTTTAGCAAGGTTTACAACTTTTATTAAATAAATGGTTTCCCTTATAATTACTAAAAATTATCCCTTCTGATCGTTTTCAAACTCTAAATGCTTGCACGTCGTAAATTGGATGTATTTTTCTATGAATTCTGTAGACTTTTGCTGTACGTATGTTTGTGCTGAGGTTTATCCTTGGTTTTGACGGAGAGAATAGTGATGCCCATGTTGCTTTCTGAAGGACAGGTTCATAAGTACTGCCGTATGCCCAGTGGCAAGTATTGATCTTTGGTCAGTGTTGATGTCTTCTCTCTGTTTGTAGGGAATGTTGGAAGATTTGATTTTACTGGAATGAATGATGTTCAAAGGAAATTTGAAGGCGGAGGAAGCCTTGTTGAAATATTTTTGTTCGTATAGTATGAATTCACTACCGCACAGTAACAAAATTAGCTCCATAATTCCCAATACCAACGAGTGGTTACCCCTTCTCAATATTTGTAAGAGAGTGCGTTGGTGCCTTGCCTCAGACTCGTATGTGTAATAAGTACACATACACATGTACCTTGTTATCTTGATGTGTGCATCTATTCATCTTCCTAAAGTAATCCCATTACGAAGCATCAGTGTTCACTCTGTTATTATTCCTCAAGTAGGAGCTCTTTTATGCTGTTCTTTTCCAGGTGGGAGTAGCCGCTACGGTGCCTTATGTATACCATGCTGATTTACCTGGAGTTTACCTGGAGAGAGTTCCGGGGGTCAACGCCCCCGCGGCCCGGTCTGTGACCAGGCCTCGAAAAAATTTCCCCAGATGCTCGACAGCATGTTACGATCTAATGTGATGGACCATACGTCTGATTGTAATGAGGGATTACATATTTTTTAAATTTTGCAATGAGGGAAAACGTGCAGGAATTGCACGATCACGGTCGCTTTGAACTTATATTTGGTGAATCAGTCAAAGGGCACTCAGTTCTCCTCAAAGAGAATTGGATTGGTGGTGAGAGTGCTGCTGTTCTCTTGCATTCTCTCCCTTAGTTTAAAGATTAGCTTCGTCACCTATGAGCAGCATAAATGGCCATAAACGGCCTATATAACAAGTCAACCGTGACACTATCTTTTTTTTCAGCAAGGGATTTGGTCTTGATCCAACAACTGGTGCCAAGAAATATGCTGGAGGCAGGATTCACGGGACACTAAGATAAAGGTGAAAGTGAAAGACCTAAATTACGAGGTAATTTCTTTTATTCTATTTTTATATTTTCGTGGGGAAATGCTAAACCCTTATGGATCAATACAGCTCATTTAGAATAGCATCCAATGGAATAATATTCAATGAGATTTGATCTAAGGCAGTGTATATAATGTTCAGATATATGACAGCCTATATACATATCGAGTAGCTCTTAGCTATTTAGCATGACTGATTATCTACCTGCAGTCAGACTAGGAGGTAGAACTCACGAGCAGCTGAACTACGAACAGCCACCTCGTAGTTGCTCGTAGTTTCTCATACACGACATGCGATGTTCTGATCATATATACCACATTAACCTGTTGAAGAAATATGATACACTAATGTGAGGGTCACTCATGATTCCAGTAGACTCTGTAATGATGTAACTGACACTTAACACCCAGAATTTGTTCAACACGAATCATCTTGTGTTTGGCTCACAAAAAAAGTATTCACATGTTAATAATAATGTATCTTTTTTATGTATATTTGGAGATGTGCCTCGGTTATGTACACTGGGTTTCCACAATGTATATGATCATAAAGCTGCTTCTATTAAGCAACAACCAAACTGTGATTACTTAAGACCACTCTGCTACTGGCTGAGGTGCAGCTCTTGCTTGAGGAAGATGTCATAGAACCTTGTAAAAGTCCGTGGCCTCACCTTGTATCAACGTTCCTAAGCCTGATGGCACAACACGCATGACAAACTGTCATAAGGTCAGGGCTGTTACTAAACTTAATATCCTCTATCTAGAATAAGTGGCATCACTGACCTGGAAAGACATGTACAGTATCAAAGCGAGATCTGTTGAAGGAACACTGTCAAGTTCCTTTGAAATATACTGTGCCTTTACCTCAAAATCAGATGGCATAACTATGTCATTTGAGATGCGAAACGTGCTTGTGACATTCCAGAATCTTATAAATAATGTCACAAACGGGTTGCGCGGCGTCAAAGCATAATTAGATTACACACTGTATTGGCGGCTTTCTTTTAAGGCGAAAGTGATTTTCCTGGGCCATGTAATCGGGAAAAGAGAAGTGTTTAAGAAAGTCGAAGTGCCTACTTCCAAGAAAAACTGTTTAACTATTTTTCAGTGTGTCTGGGTTTTACTGACGTTTCTCCCTAAACTTCTCTCATGCAGCTCAACTGTTAACTTAAGTTTGCTTGCTCAGAGATATACCAGAGCTTCCAAACGTCTGAAAAGAGTGCTCTTTTCAGCTCCAACTCTTCAGACCTTTTAACTCACTTTCCTTGAGTGGGTGGATACTTGTGAAGTGGGAATAGGCGCTGTTCTTCAAAAATCAGCTTCGGATGTTCTTCATTCAGTATGCATTTATTGACAAAGTTGAAAAATCATCGGAGGAAATACAGCTTCATAGAGGAAAAGTTGCTTGCTTTGGTATTAACTCTCGAATACATTGAGGTTTACCCGGGAGCGTCGCCGATATTAGTGTATTCAGATCATAATCTTCTTGCTTTCACCCACAACAAAGAATAAAAATGCCCAGTTGATGTGATGGTCTCTTCGTGTTCAACCTTTCAATATAACAATATTCCATATATATGAAGAGCATAACCTACTGTTTGACACATTCAGGTCAATCATAAACATGTTAACAACTAATTTCAAGGAATTTAGCAAAAATGTAGCACATTATCTAAAAAAAATTAATTAAAATTTCTGTGAATGTTGCAGGTGATGTCCATCACTATTACATTCATGTCACTACCCAATAACCCCCACACTTCATAATGTTGTTTTCTGAAGAGTGAAGGAGAATACTGAAATTGGATGTTTGTTGTAAGTTTAAACTGGGTATCCACTACTTTATTCTGAATTACTGATTGTGAGGCAGTGTTTAAAGAATCTTAAATGTCTCAGAAAACTTATCCACCAGCATTTTCGTAGTTATAAATTTTAATAATTATATGTTTCTAATTTATATACATAATTATATATTGTATATGTTTCTAATTTAATGAAGACGTCGTGATGCCGCAAAGTAGGAGAGGCGCTGACAACTATGTCAATCTACACTTTGATCCAGGCAGATAATACAGAACATTGATTCTTACACATAGACATCACATGTGAAACATAACACGGTCCAAGGCTTCCATGTCACGGTATCCCAGTAGCAGTAGGAATTAAGTAATGATAACTTGGCTGTCTATACTATATGTAGTATCATGATAATTTTGTAACGCACACTGTAACACGATGCTGTGGCTCAGGCTTCTGTGGTATCTGGACAGTTTCAGTGTAAATACTTGTCCTGATTTCTTGCTGGCATGTGTCTAAATTACCTTCTTGGTTCATAATCATTTTAATAGTCTGGCATGGGCCAGGAGCTTATCTATCAGACATTTTCGACGACAAAAATTATTAATGTCCTACCGGGTCTCACCTGTCTAGAGACCAGAGAATTTGGTTGTAAAGGAAAATTGTTAAATTTATTTCTAGGAAGTGGCTTTTTTCTTCTCCTCCATAATTTACATGAATGGGTGAATTATGTGGAGATGCGTCCTTTAAATCAGTATTTTATAACAGGACTTTTAATAGTTTGCTGCATACAAAGAGGCATATGCTACACTGTTTTTTTCCTTCTAGTATATAGAGGGTCATAATGATTATAGTAGATGCTGTGACCAAATCATGTTCACGCTCTATACTGTTTATCTATCCAAGAAGGAATATAATACGTACATGCATCCTTCATCGCTATTAACGTTAATGAGTTTAGTTAATTGTATTTTTCGAGACACAAAACACAGCTAGGCCGTTTGTTCAGTAGCTGGCTAGTTTATTTCCAAAAACCCTTGACTAATAACTGAACACATGACTAGTGTATAAATAGTACTTCTGTGACAGCACGTATCAGTTACAAATTAAATTAGAATACAAAAAAAAAACTTTGTAAAACCTTAGCGCGGAAGTGAGATGTGACGTGGGGATGTCAACCTGCTGTCAGCTGTTGTCCTCAGTACTCACTGTGCAGCTGACACCTGACACCCATTTCTCCAGCAGTTTTGTCAGTACTGGTAATCATTTGTTTCACAGATAGGTCGGTAGTTAACTTATAAATCAATAATCAACTGCTGTAGAATAATATTAACAGTTATACTATGAAATAATTATACAAGTTTGTTATTGGTTTAATTTAAAGTTTGATTTTACGGTGCATTCCACATGTCACATATTAGTTACTCTGCTCACCTCTAGATTTTTCTTGAGTGAGACTGCGGCTTCTGCCTTCGGAATTTATGCTCAGTTTCCAGTCTTCTTTTCCCTTCATTAATTTTTAATCTTGCATCTTCTGAGGGTGAATTGCACTGGAAAACTCTCTGGCTAATCCTGCAGTTTTGTCTCTTTGTAATCTTTCCTTATTCTCACATCATAATGTCAACACGAGTACATTTAATGTTTCGTCCTCTCCCAGTATCTCATTCCCATATACCAGAACAGTATTAGTCCCAATGCTGGTCATTTTGGAGACCCACTTGCTTCACTTGCCCATTCTGGCACCTCTTCTCGTGCAATCATTCTTTGTTTCTTTTACATTAGCAACTCTTTGGTCCACTGAAGTTCATTCCTCTTATTCTTGTCTGTTTTTTTCAAAGTTTTGTTTCAGGCTCTTGTGTAGTACAGTGCGAAATGTATTCTTGCAGCCCAAGAATATGAAATCCATCCCTTTCTCTCTCTCTCTCTCTCTCTCTCTCTCTCTCTCTCTCTCCTTTTTTACACAGGGTTTGACAATGTTAGGTTAAGGATCCCTAGCTTTATTGACAGCTATTTACAGCTTAAGGATTCCTAACTTTATTGACAAACTAAGAGCTGTTACCTACATCAGCTCATTTGAAAGCATTTTTATTGTTACGAGACATACAAGTAGGGAACAGGATAAAGTTGGAGCCATCGTTGGGCCAGCATTTTCAAATTCAGTTGATCAAATGAAAATGCTGGCCCACAGATGGCTCCAGCTTCATCCTGTTCCCTACTTGTATGTTTCATAACAATAAAAATGCTTTCAAATGAGCTGATGTAGGTAACAGCTCTTAGCTTGCCAATAAAGTTAGGAATCCTTAACCTGTAAATAGCTGTCAATAAAGCTAGGGATCCTTAACCTAACCTTGTCAACCTCCCTCCCCCCCTCCCTCTCTCTCTCTCTCTCTCTCTCTCTCTCTCTCTCTCTCTCTCTCTCTCTCTCTCTCTCTCTCTCTCTCTCTCTCTCTCTCTCTCTCTCTCTCTCTCTCTCTCTCTCTCTCTCCCTCTCTCTCTCTCTCCTGCTTCACTTTCGTTGCATTATCATGAAACCCCAGCGGGATGGTGAGAGAGGATTTACCAGTCTCTCAACCCATGCAGGTTGTTGCTCATAAAATCACTTCTCTTTAAGTGCTCCATAACTTTTTTGACTATTTTTTAATTATCTTGCATAATATACATGACAATAATATTATCCTGTAGTTTAAAGCTTCCTGTTTTATTTTATTTAATAATGTGGACTACATTCGCCATCTTTATGAGTTCTGTCAATCGTCACATACCTCTTGAGTTTCTGTGAATTTTGAGCAGTGGCTCGGACAGTACGTCTGTATAGGGTTCATATTGATACTTTGTTCGTTCCCATTGTCTATGAAATATCCCTCACAGTAGTTTTATCTCTTTTCCCCGTTGTAAATAGATGTACAGTACCTGCTGGTGTACTCTTTCTGTGATCCTCTTTAGTTATCCCTGTTGCCATTAAGAATATCTTTCTGTCATTTATTTAGTTCTCCCTCACCTCACTAATGTTTACATATCCCTAAAAGTGTACCTTCATGAGGGTGTCTAAATTTTTCTTTTTTTTTTTTTTTGTACTTCCTCTAAATTTTCGATTTTATTTTGCTCAAAACTCGTCAACGCATCATCCAATCAGCTTCAAGTTTTCAACACTTGTGTAAGGAAACGAACCATTGCAGAATTTTGGAATGATTCGGAAAACTTCCAAATCCCCAGTGGCGCAGCATCACTCACAGAAGGTGCCAAGAAATACGACAATGTCAGAGAATGAAATTCATATGTATAAAAGCAGTTTTAACGATTTTACGTATAAATTGGAGTTTTTATTTACGTTTAATAACGATAAATTATTTTAAGTTTACCTTTTCCGAACGGCTTCAATATTTAATGACAGATGCAGGAAAATTTACTGATGTAGTAAAATAAAAAAAATAATGGAATCGTTGGAATCTGTGCTATAACGATACTCATCTCATCGACTTCAAATTTCCACCACTGGTATGGCTGCCTGAATATGTCTCACGCTTCCATAGGGTAACATAAGTCCCAGTTTATCCATATTTTTAATAGATATTCTAAACATAAGAATGCTACTTCTGACTGGCTTCGAAATATTACTGAAAATGAATTGTAAAATATGGATGACAGCTCATATGTTTAGCCGGAATGGGTGCAAATTTGAGATGTTTATTACTCGAGAACGCCTTGATCGACTTCAAAATCTGATTCTCGGGACTGGAGACGGACTCCTCTGATGGACCATTCTGCCACCTCTAACCTCGAAGTAGTTTAGTATTATTACACCTTGTTGGATTATTTTTTCTTTTTTGACGCTGGTGAGTGGGGGGGGCTCTTGATCCTAGGAACTGGACTTTCCCCTTGCTTGAATCGAATTTCAATGCTTCCTATTCCACAGGCGCTAAATGACCCCTAAGGATTTAGAGCTTTCGCCTGAGAAAACTCTGCCAGACATCATTCTTCAGTGGAGTTAGGCTGTGTACGCACAGGTTTTACCGGATTCTGTGAATTACCTGGAGAATGCATCGCCTGGTCAGCTTTAAACTTTTAGGTCTGATGTGTTTTCCTCAAAGGAAACAATATCTTGATGTTAGATTGTGTAAGGAATCATGTGCCAATTATATTAATCAAATTAGTTTAGGCGAAATAACTGGCTAATATCTCTACTGATCAGAAGCATGTTATAGTGTCATGGTGCATAAATACGCACAAATATATATATATATATATATATATATATATATATATATATATATATATATATATATATATATATATATATATATATATATATATATATATATATATATATATGTCGTGCCGAATATGTAAAACTGGTCAATTAGCAAGAACTCATTTAAAATTAAGTCCTTTCTAAAAGTTTCTCTTATACGTTTAAAAATATATTTTTTTCATTAATGTTGATGTAAAAATTTATAATTTTGCTCAAAAGAATCTTAGAAAACTTACCTAACCTTATTATAACAAGAACAATTTATTTTAGCCTAACCCAACTATATATATTTTAGATTTGTTTACAATAATTTAATACTAAACAAACACAGTGAAATATATTTTTTTTCGTTAGGTTCAGAATGATTTTGGCGAAATTATTGCATACACAAATTTTCACTTGTCCTATATGGCAAGATGAGCGTTGCTATTTAAGCCAAGATCGCAAGTTCTGCCTATTCGGCACGACATATATATATATATATATATATATATATATATATATATATATATATATATATATATATATATATATATATATATATATATATATATATATATATATATATATATATATATATATATATATATAGTATATATATATATATATAGATAGATAGATAGATAGATAGATAGACAGATAACTAGGTACCACCTCTAGAACTGGACTAGGGACCCTTATCTTCAGAAAAGGGAATAAACGTACTTCAGGGAAAACTCAAGCTTCTCCTACTACCCCATATATTCTATATTCTATGTGAATTTTATTTACAGACAGAATACATTGACAAAAACACAAAGATTAAGAATCTCCTTCAGCTCCTCCGAAGCCGGACACGAGCCAAGTATACGGCAAGCATTTCCCCTCTGGATGGCCACGTGAGGAGCTGGAACATGAAGTGACCGCCCTCGGGTCCCTGGTGGTGTCGAAGAATTTAGAACCCAGTTCTTTAAGGATATGTGTCGTGTTGTTTCCCCCGTGATCCCAAGGGCTCTAATCCCACTGGTACAAATTGATACTGTAGGTTTATATCTCTGTACTTGCTTATTTTATACACCTCCCTGTGAACAGCAGCTCCTCCCTGCCACCTGACACTGTGATCGATGTAGGTATCAGCCAGCAGCGTCACACAGGTATAGTCCCATGCTAAGAGCTTGCCATTCTTCCAAGGATAGATGGTGATCCCGTCGGGGCAGAGAGTGGGGTTGTGAGTATTGTTGGCTGCTAATGATTGGGGCTCTCTCTCGGCTGGGCATGCAGCTGTAGCAAGGCTTCTCTTTATGATGTCGTTGACTTTACTGTGTCTTGCATGCCAGCCCTTGGTTTTAGATCAGTAAAGTAAGCTTGTGCATCATCGCAAATGCACGTTTATTCTGTGCGAAGTGGGGCAGGCGGAGAGCCACTGCAATACGGAGGGTCTTAGGGTCGAGACGTGTTCCCATTGTCGAAATGGGAACTGTTTAGAGGAAGTCCTCAGTGTGAGGTGTGTTCACAGCTTGGAGACAGGCAGTCTCTCTATCACGAATACATATAAAAATACATATGTAAATGCACAAATACACATATGCATTCATACCCATAGAAATACCTACACACATGTACCGTGCATATGAAAGTACACATATGTACTAAAATTCATATACACAAACACACACACACACTCTTACTCATATATTTTGTTGCATTGGAATTTCATGATCACTTTCCTTTTGCAAGAATTCAGGTAGAGGAGGTGTGGGTTTATGGAATACGAGGATACCTTTCTCGGATCAAGCATATACTGAAATAATTCTAGTGCCTCGTGAGCTTACGTTCTCTCTTTAGTTTCGTTACCCCGTCCTTTTCCGTCAGCATTCTTCTGGTTCAGTTTTAGCATTCGCTGTTATTCTCAAATTTTTGTTCAGCTCCTCTTCTTCTCCATGAGTATTCGTATCTGGCTTCACCCTTTTATAGTTTTTTTCATGCTCTTCCCCTTCTGTTTTCTCTATCTGACTATTATTGTTTTATTCATTGACTTTCCTTTTTATAGACAGGAATTCATGCTTCATCTCTAACTCTCACCATTCACTAGCTTTACTGTCGTGCCCTTTCACGGTGTACTACGATTAGGAATTCTCTCATCCCTACATTTTTCTCCCCGGTGAAATTTGAATTTTCGCTTCTCATATCTGCTATTCTTCCCACGATATTATTTCCACAAGATATTCGAAACTCTGTACTGCATGACTGTCCTTAGAGGTCTGTTATGTTCACAGTCTTGCTGGTTTGTTCTCTCTCTCTCTCTCTCTCTCTCTCTCTCTCTCTCTCTCTCTCTCTCTCTCTCTCTCCTCTCTCTCTCTCTGTCCTATAGTGTGCCATGACATACACAAACTTTTCCATAACCATCTCCATCATCTTAGGCGTCCATGTTTGTGATCCTACAGGTATGTCTTAATTTTCCTTGTCCATTTCACTTTTAAAATCTTTCATGATTGGTTGCTTTCCTTTCTTATATGAGCTCCTCTTTTTTCGTTTGCTATTGTGTCAACAACTGCTTTGCTGTTGTCTTCATATTCCTATTTCTCGGTAATGGGGTGAAACTCGTTACTACTACTACCTTGTCAACCTCCAGAATATGCGCACTGTGTTATTTATTAATTGTTATTTATACTGTTCGTCAAAACCTCATTGGTTTCTGTTTACCAGTGTCACTCCTACCTTGATTCCTCTTTATTAACATATTATTTGATATCATGCTTGGAATATTGTATCTTATCACTACAGTTAGTTTTGTCTCATATTTTGATATTTAGTTTGCACTATGGACTAAACTCTGAGTTTTTACCCTTTTACTTTGCTCTGTAATATCCTATTTTTTTCGTTTCTCACCACTGTGTCAATAGGGAAAAAGAGTGGGGTTAACGTTGGCGTCTACATAGTTAAAGGAAAAATAGTGAGGATATATATAGTTGTAGTACGTGGATAGAGAAAACAAGGGGGTTGTAGTTGGCACTGCGTTATTGTTTTTGTAGTGAAGTTTTGAAGGGAAGTTTCTGGGGGCTGGTTGTTTCCTCCTATCGTTCCCTTCCACATCTGCCTGCCTCTTTTTTCCTGTTTGATGGTGAAGGAGATTGTGTGTGTGTGTGTGTGTGTGTGTGTGTGTGTGTGTGTGTGTGTACTCAGGTAGTTTCTCATCTAGTTGCAGTTGCAGGGGTCGATTCACAGCTCCGGCCCCGCCTCTTCACTGGTCTCTACTAGGTCACTCTTCCTGCTCCATGAGCTTTATCATACCTCTTCTTTAAGCTATGTATGGATCCTGCCTGCACTACATCACTTCCCAGACTATTCCACTTTCTGACAATTCTGTGACTAAAGAAATACTTTCTAACATCCCTGTGATTCATCAGAGTCTTCACCTTCCAACTGTGACCCCTTGTTGCTGTGTCCCATCTCTGGAACATCCTGTCTCTTGTTCATCTTGTCAATTCCTCTCAGTATTTTATATGTTATTATCATATCCCCCCTATCTCTCCTGTCCTCCAGTGTTGTCAGGTCGATTTCCCTTAACCTCTCCTCGTAGGACATGTCCCTTAGGTCCATGACTAGTCTTGTTGCAAACCTTTGCACTTTCTCTAATTTCGTTACATGCTTGGCTAGGTGTGGGTTCCTAACTGGTGCTGCATGCTCCAATGTAGGCCTGACATCACTGTTGTACAGGGTTCTGAACGATTTCTTATTAAGATGTCTCATAAACACGCTAGATAACAGGGATATCTTGCTACTCCTACTTACACTTTGGTCACACTTCACAGACACGCACATGCATATATATATACATACATCTAGGTTTTTCTCCTTTTTCTAAATAGCTCTTGTTCTTCTTTATTTCTTCTATTGTCCATGGGGAAGTGGAAAAGAATCTTTCCTCCGTAAGCCATGCGTGTCGTATGAGGCGACTAAAATGCCGGGAGCAATGGGCCAGTAACTCCTTCTCCTGTAGACAATTACTAAAAAAGAGAAGAAGAAAAACTTTATTAAACTGGGATGCATGAATGTGCGTGGATGTAGTGCGGATGACAAGAAACAGGTGATTGCTAATGTTATGAATGAAAAGAAGTTGGATGTCCTGGCCCTAAGCGAAACAAAGCTGAAGGGGGTAGGGGAGTTTCGGTGGGGGGAAATAAATGGGATTAAATCTGGAGTATCTGAGAGAGTTAGAGCAAAGGAAGGGGTAGCAGTAATGTTGAAGGATCAGTTATGGAAGGAGAAAAGAGAATATGAATGTGTAAATTCAAGAATTATGTGGATTAAAGTAAAGGTTGGATGCGAAAAGTGGGTTATAATAAGAGTGTATGCACCTGGAGAAGAGAGGAATGTAGAGGAGAGAGAGAGATTTTGGGAGATGTTAAGTGAATGTATAGGAGCCTTTGAACCAAGTGAGAGAGTAATTGTGGTAGGGGGCCTGAATGCTAAAGTAGGAGAAACTTTTAGAGAGGGTGTGGTAGGTAAGTTTGGGGTACCAGGTGTAAATGATAATGGGAGCCCTTTGATTGAACTTTGTATAGAAAGGGGTTTAGTTATAGGTAATACATATTTTAGGAAAAAGAGGATAAATAAGTATACAAGATATGATGTAGGGCGAAATGACAGTAGTTTGTTGGATTATATATGTTTATAGAGGGGCCACAGATATATCAGATCACTTTTTAGTTGTAGCTACACTGAGAGTAAAAGGTAGATGGGATACAAGGAGAATAGAAGCATCAGGGAATAGAGAGGTGAAGATTTATAAACTAAAAGAGGAGGCAGTTAGGGTAAGATATAAACAGCTATTGGAGGATAGATGGACTAATGAGAGCATAGGAAATGGGGTCGAAGAGGTATGGGGTAGGTTTAAAAATGTAGTGTTGGAGTGTTCAGCAGAAGTTTGTGGTTACAGGAAGGTGGGTGGAGGAGGGAAGAAGAGCGATTGGTGGATGATGATGTAAAGAGAGTAGTAAGGGAGAAAAAGTTAGCATATGAGAAGTTTTTACAAAGTAGAGGTGATGCAAGGAGGGAAGAGTATATGGAGAAAAAGAGAGAGGTTAAGAGAGTGGTGAAGCAATGTAAAAAGAGAGCAAATGAGAGAGTGGGTGAGATGTTATCAACAAATTTTGTTGAAAATAAGAAAAAGTTTTGGAGTGAGATTAACAAGTTAAGGAAGCCTAGAGAACAAATGAATTTGTCAGTTAAAAATAGGAGAGGAGAGTTATTAAATGAAGAGTTAGAGGTATTGGGAAGATGGAGGGAATATTTTGAGGAATTTTTAAATGTTGATGAAGATAGGGAAGCTGTGATTTCGTGTATAGGGCAAGGAGGAATAACATCTTGTAGGAGTGAGGAAGAGCCAGTTGTGAGTGTGGGGGAAGTTCGTGAGGCAGTAGGTAAAATGAAAGGGGGTAAGGCAGCCGGGATTGATGGGATAAAGATAGAAATGTTAAAAGCAGGTGGGGATATAGTTTTGGAGTGGTTGGTGCAATTATTTAATAAATGTATGGAAGAGGGTAAGGTACCTAGGGATTGGCAGAGAGCATGCATAGTTCCTTTGTATAAAGGCAAAGGGGACAAAAGAGAGTGCAAAAATTATAGGGGGATAAGTTTGTTGAGTGCACCTGGTAAAGTGTACGGTAGAGTTATTATTGAAAGAATTAAGAGTAAGACGGAGAATAGGATAGCAGATGAACAAGGAGGCTTTAGGAAAGGTAGGGGGTGTGTGGACCAGGTGTTTACAGTGAAACACATAAGTGAACAGTATTTAGATAAGGCTAAAGAGGTCTTTGTGGCATTTATGTATTTGGAAAAGGCGTATGACAGGGTGGATAGGGGGGCAATGTGGCAGATGTTGCAGGTGTATGGTGTAGGAGGTAGGTTACTGAAAGCAGTGAAGAGTTTTTATAAGGATAGTGAGGCTCAAGTTAGAGTATGTAGAAAAGAGGGAAATTATTTCCCAGTAAAAGTAGGCCTTAGACAGGATGTGTGATGTCACCGTGGTTGTTCAATATATTTATAGATGGGGTTGTAAGAGAAGTAAATGCGAGGGTCTTGGCAAGAGGCGTGGAGTTAAAAGATAAAGAATCACACATAAAGTGGGAGTTGTCACAGTTGCTCTTTGCTGATGACACTGTGCTCTTTGGAGATTCTGAAGAGAAGTTGCAGAGATTGGTGGATGAATTTGGTAGGGTATGCAAAAGAAGAAAATTAAAAGTGATTACAGGAAAGATATGAGGATAACAAAAAGATTAGATGATGAAAGATTGGATATCAGATTGGAGGGAGAGGGTATCGTGGAGGTGAATGTATTCAGATATTTGGGAGTGGACGTGTCAGCGGATGGGTCTATGAAAGATGAGATGAATTATAGAATTGATGAGGGGAAAAGGGTGAGTGGTGCACTTAGGAGTCTGTGGAGACAAAGAACTTTGTCCTTGGAGGCAAAGAGGGGAACGTATGAGAGTATAGTTTTACCAACGCTCTTATATGGGTGTGAAGTATGGGGGATGAATGTTGCAGCGAGGAGAAGGCTGGAGGCAGTGGAGATGTCATGTCTGAGGGCAATGTGTGGTGTGAATATTATGCAGAGAATTCGTAGTTTGGAAGTTAGGAGGAGATGCAGGATTACCAAAACTGTTGTCCAGAGGGCTGAGGAAGGGTTGTTGAGGTGGTTCGGACATGTAGAGAGAATGGAGCGAAACAGAATGACTTCAAGAGTGTATCAGTCTGTAGTGGAAGGAAGGCGGGGTAGGGGTCGGCCTAGGAAAGGTTGGAGGGAGGGGTTAAAGGAGGTTTTGTGTGCGAGGGGCTTGAACTTCCAGCAGCCACGCGTGAGCGTGTTTGATAGGAGTGAATGGAGATAAATGGTTTTTAATACTTGACGTGCTGTTAGAGTGTGAGCAAAGTAACATTTATGAAGGTGTTCAGGGAAACCGACAGGCCGGACTTGAGTCCTGGAGATGGGAAGTACAGTGCCTGCACTCTGAAGGAGGGGTGTTAATGTTGCAGTTTAAAAACTGTAGTGTAAAGCACCCTTCTGGCAAGACAGTGATGGAGTGAATGATGGTGAAAGTTTTTCTTTTTTGGGCCACCCTGCCTTAGTGGGAATCGGCCAGTGTGATAATAAAAAAAAAATGTCGGAATGCTATTCTAAGATTTGCTAGACGCCCATATGCTGCAGCAGTTATTTGGTTGATGTGTGCCTCAGGAGATGTGCCCGGTGCTATACTCACCCCAAGATCCCTTTCCTTGAGTGAAGCTTGTAGTCTCTGGCCCCCTAGACTGTACTCCATCTGCGGTGTTCTTTGCCCTTACCCAATCTTCATGACTATGCACTTGGTGGAGTTGAACTCCCGGAGCCAGGTGCTGGACCAGGCCTGTAGTTCCGCCTGGTCCTCATCCGACTGAATTCTTCTCATCAACTTCACATCATCTGTAAACAGGTACACTCATGAGTCTGCTCCTTCCATCATGTCGCTCACATACATCAGAAGCAGCACTGGCCCTCGGACTGACCCCTGTGGAACCTGCTCATCACAGGCGCTCACTCTGACACCTCGTTACGTACCAATACTCGCTGATGTCTTCGCAGCAGGTATTCCTTGATCCACTGCAATGCCTTCCCTGTTATACCTGCCTGTTCTTCCGGCTTATGCTCGAATTTCTTGTGTGAAACTGTGTGAAAAGGCTATTTACAGTCGAAGAAAATGCAATCTGTGCACCAATCTCTCTCTCTCTCTCTCTCTCTCTCTCTCTCTCTCTCTTGTCTTACTGCTGTCTCCCTGTCATAGAACTCCATTAGGTTGTGACACAGGGTTTCCCGTCCCTGAAACCGTACTGGTTGTCGTTGATAAGCTCATTCCTTTCGAGGTGCTCCATCACTCTTCTCCTGATAATCTTCTCCATTACTTTGCATACTATACTTGTTAGTGACACTGGTCTGTAGTTTAGTGCTTCGTGTCTGTCTCCTTTTTTTTAAAAATTGGGACTACATTTTCTGTTTTCCATACCTCAGGTAGTCGCCCTGTTTCGATAGATGTGTTGAAGATTGTTGTTAGTGGCACAAACAGAGCCTCTACTTCCTCTCTCAAGACCCATGGAGATGTTATTTAGCCCCGTTGCTTTTGAGGTATCTAGCTCACTTAGGAGTCAATTAACTTCTTCCTTGGTTGTATGTATTGTGTCCATCACTTGATGGTGTACCCCACCTCTATGTCTTTCTGGTGTCCCTTCTGTCTCCTCTGTGAACACTTCTTTGAATCTCATATTGAGCTCCTCACATAGTTCTCGGTCGTTTCTTGATCCCCCTTTCTTCCATCCTCAGCCTAAGTACCTGGTCCCTGACTGTTGTTTTCCTGCTGATGTGGCTGTACAACAGCTTTGGGTCTGATTTGGTTTTTGCTGCTATATCGTTTTCGTATTGTCGTTGGGCCTCCCTTCTTTCCTATGCATGTTCATTTCTGGCTTTATTACTGCTTTCTTTATTTTCATGGGTCCTCTGCCTTCTATACTTTTTCCCTTCTGTAGCACACTTGGTTTTGGCCTCTCTACACCTTTTAGTGAACAAAGGGCTCATCATGGCCTTCTTATTAATTCTGTTACCCTTGGGTACAAACCTCTCCTCACCTTCCTTGCATATTGTTGTCTCACTGAACCTCGTGCAGGAAATTCTTCATGCCTATGTAGTCCCCTCTTTTGTAGTTTGGCTTCGTTCGTCCGGCCCTTCCTCCTTCCCTTTCCAATTTTCACTCTACTATGCATTCGAAGCTCAGAACTACATGGTCAATGGCCCCTAGGGGTCTTTCATATGTCTTCAATATCTGCACTACTCAAGGTGATTACTAGGTCCAGTCCTCCTGGTTCATCTTCTCGTCTCTGTCTGGTAGTGTCCTTTACGTGTTGGTACATGAAGTTTTCCAATACCACCTCCATCATCTTAGCCCTCCAAGTTTCTTGGCCCCCATGTGGCCCAAAGTTCTCCCAGTCAATTTCTTTGTGACTGAAGTCACCCACAATCAGTACCTTTGACCTGCTCACATGAACTTTTCTTGCCACTTCAGCTAGTGTATCAACAATCGCTCTGTTAATCTCATCATACTCTTTCTTTGGCCTCCTGCTGTTCTGTGGTGGATTATACATCACTGCAATTACCACCTTAAGACCTCCAGACTAAAGTGTTCCTATTATGTAGCCTCTTCTGATGAGCAGTACCACTCTTCCACCCTCTCTGTTCCCTCTGACTTTCCTCATGATCTGATATCCCGTGGAAAGATGGCATCAATTATCATTCCTGTGAGCTTGGTTTCGGTGAGAGCTATGATGTCCGGCGATGTCTCTTTGATTCTCTAGTGCCACTCTCTCACTTATTCATTATTCCATAAGCATTGGTGTACCAAACCTTTAGTTTCCTCTACAACACTGTGTTCTGGGGGTCTGTGGGGGTGGGGGCCTTGTAGTGTGCTGTGGAATTTAACGGCATTTTGTGGGGTGGGGGCTGTAAGTGAGGATTATGGTTTGTGTTGAGATAGCAATGCTTGGCTGTGGGTTCTGAGGGTGGTTCTGTGTGTGCTTGGGCTTGTTGCTCTGCCCAGCTCTGGTTGTCCTCTTCTGACTCTGTCTTTTTCTCTCCTCCTAGCCCCTTTCGTTTCTGTCTTATCCCTCAGCTGGTGTCGTTCTGTTCTTGTTCTGTCTTGGTCTAAAAACACCCTCTTGTATGTTGATTTCTTCAGCCATGGTTTCTCTGGCAGGATCTGTTCTGCACCATTTCTATTCTGTAAATTTCTTCCATTCAAGTATCCTCCTATTCTCTGAAAATATAATATCTCAGTCATATCCTCCTCACCTATTTCCTTGATGGTGTCAATCTCCTGTTTTTCTTTCTGCCATCTTTTATTATGTGTCCTCCCTTCACTCTCCTGAAGCCCGTGAATAAAGAGTGACTTCTCCCTCTCCCCATCTCATTGCCTTTCCTTCTGTGTCCCTGGGTCCCATTTGTACATAGCTATTGTCTCCTATATTTTTTCCTGTAACTCTTGGTGGCATGGTCGTGCCTCTACATGGGACCTGTCACCTTCTCCCCCATCACATACTGCTATCCCTCCTCCTAACAGCTCTCCCCCTACATTCCTCAACCTTGCTTGGGGGACTGATAGGGTCTTAGCATAAGTCTTGTCTCCTTCCTTTGCATTGGGCTCCTTGTTTAATAGGGATGTACCTGATTCAGATGCCATGTCTTTTCTGGGCAATTGCCCTGTAACTCGTGTTTTTCCATTTTCGCAGAAAGCTCACTTAGTTTGCTCTCCCACTCTTGTTCCATCCTTTTACATTGCTTTTCCATCATTTCTAACTGACCAGGACCATCTTTCCCTGATCCCTTGAGCCTTCGACTTCCCCTTGCAGCCACCATTTTTTTAATGGGTCAGGTTTTTGTAGTGCATGTGTGTGCTGGTTGTGTGTGTGTGTGTGTGTGTGTGTGTGTGTGTGTGTGTGTGTGTGTGTGTGTGTGTGTGTACATGGGTACTTGCACGTGCACTGTCATGTGTGTGTATTGGTGGAGCCTCACTCTAATTTGCCATGCCCTGCCTTAACTCACCTACACCTTAATAAATGCTATTAAGTGCTAGTAAATGCTATTTACTCTAATTCTGATAGTTTTCAGGACTGAGTGACCCTTAGTTTCCAGCATCCGAGGGCATACGGAGGTGTGAGAGCCTCTAAGCCTCTACATTCTCATCCCTGTTTGGTGTACTAGCCTCACGAGCACCATTTATATATTATTGTAACCACGTATGAGTGGCATTGATCGATAACAACACTGCACTAGCCAAGAATTTGAACTCATGTTGTACTGGCCTGCCTCATGGTAAGTGAGAACCACATAACACTTTAAACCACAGGACCACCCAACCCTACACTAAACAGGGATGAGAATGAAATTAGCTAAGAAGCTTCCACACCTCTGTATGCCCTTGGATGGTGGCAAAACAGCTAGCTCTGCTGGCTGTGCCATTCTTGTAGGGTTGGGTGGTCCTGTGGTTTAAAGCGTCATGTGGTTCTCACTAACCATGAGGCAGGCCAGTACAACATGGGTTCGAATCCTTGGCTAGCACAGTGTTGTTATTGATCAATGCCACTCGTCCATGGTTAAATTAATATATATATATATATATATATATATATATATATATATATATATATATATATATATATATATATATATATATATATATATATATATATATATATACATATACTATGGGGTCCACCTCTGGTGTAAATTGTGGGACCCATAGCCTCGGAGAAGTGGATAAAAAGGCTTCAAGGAAGAATATTTGGATTTCTTCCTGAAACCGTTTGAATTTTCCACTTCCCCTACCACCTCATCTTTTCATATATATTTTTTTTACCAATAGGAATATTTTATTACATAATATGGTACAAAAGATTTAAGAGATACATTGTTGATATAAAGGTGGCATATAAGGTACATGTTGTTACGTGTGTATCACCGATTATAAGGCGAAAATCTCATCCAGCTCCTCAGAGCTGGGGCGTGTGCCCAAAATACAGCAGGCATTACCCCATTGAACAGCCGCACTGAGCCGCTGGAACAGAAAACTAGCTGCCCTGGGATCTCTAGTTACCCTGATGAGTCTTTTTCCCAGCTCCTTAAGGAATTTAGAAGCACTCTTTCCCCATGAGCCAAGGGTCTCTGAGCCTATGGGAACAAACATATAATGATGGGCAAGTTCTCCATATTTTCTAGACTTTTGGGACTCCCTGAAGCTGGCAGCTGCCCCTCCTTCCTCCCTGGTATATATATATATATATATATATATATATATATATATATATATATATATATATATATATATATATATATATATATATATATATATATATATCGTGCCGAATAGGCAGAACTTGCGATCTTGGCTTAAATAGCAACGCTCATCTTGCCATATAGGACAAGCAAAAATTTGTGTATGCAATAATTTCGCCAAAATCATTCTGAACCTAACGAAAAAAATATATTTCTCTCTGTTTGTTTAGTATTAAATTATTGTAAACAAATCTAAAATATATTTAGTTGGGTTAGGCTAAAATAAATTGTTCTTGTTATAATAAGGTTAGGTAAGTTTTCTAAGATTCTTTTGGTGCAAAATTAAAAAATTTTACATTAACATTAATGAAAAAAATATATCTTTAAACGTATAAGAGAACATTTTAGAAAGGACTTAATTTTAAATGAGTTCTTGCTAATTGACCAGTTTTACATATTCGGCACGACATATTTATATATATATATATATATAATATATATGATATATATATATATATATATATATATATATATATATATATATATATATATACATATATATATATATATATATATATATATATATATATATATATATATATATATATATATATATATATATATATATATATATATATATATATGTCTCCATTCACTCCTATCAAAACACGCTCACGCATGCCTGCTGGAAGTCCAAGCCCCTCGCACACAAAACCTCCTTTACCCCCTCCCTCCAATCCTTCCTAGGCTGACCCCTACTCCGCCTTCCTTCCACTACAGACTGATACACTCTTGAAGTCATTCTGTTTCGCTCCATTCTCTCTACATGTCCGAACCACCTCAACAACCCTTCCTCAGCCCTCTGGACAACAGTTTTGGTAATCCCGCACCTCCTCCTAACTTCCAAACTACGAATTCTCTGCATTATATTCACACCACACATTGCCCTCAGACATGACATCTCCACTGCCTCCAGCCCTCCTCCTCGCTGCAACATTCATCACCCAAGCTTCACACCCATATAAGAGCGTTGGTAAAACTATACTCTCATACATTCCCCTCTTTGCCTCCAAGGACAAAGTTCTTTGTCTCCCACAGACTCCTAAGTGCACCACTCACTCTTTTTCCCTCATCAATTCTATGATTCACCTCATCTTTCATAGACCCATCCGCTGACACGTCCACTCCCAAATATCTGAATACGTTCACCTCCTCCATACTCTCTCCCTCCAATCTGATATTCAATCTTTCATCACCTAATCTTTTTGTTATCCTCATAACCTTACTCTTTCCTGTATTCACCTTTAATTTTCTTCTTTTGCACACCCTACCAAATTCATCCACCAATCTCTGCAACTTCTCTTCAGAATCTCCCAAGAGCACAGTGTCATCAGCAAAGAGCAGCTGTGACAACTCCCACTTTGTGTGTGATTCTTTATCTTTTAACTCCACGCCTCTTGCCAAGACCCTCGCATTTACTTCTCTTACAACCCCATCTATAAATATATTAAACAACCACGGTGACATCACACATCCTTGTCTAAGGGCCTACTTTTACTGGGAAAAAATTTCCCTCTTTACTACATACTCTAACTTGAGCCTCACTATCCTCGTAAAAACTCTTCACTGCTTTCAGTAACCTACCTCCTACACCATACACTTGCAACATCTGCCACATTGCCCCCCTATCCACCCTGTCATACGCCTTTTCCAAATCCATAAATGCCACAAAGACCTCTTTAGCCTTATCTAAATACTGTTCACTTATATGTTTCACTGTAAACACCTGGTCCACACACCCCCCTACCTTTCCTAAAGCCTCCTTGTTCATCTGCTATCCTATTCTCCGTCTTACTCTTAATTCTTTCAATTATAACTCTACCATACACTTTACCAGGTACACTCAACAGACTTATCCCCCTATAATTTTTGCACTCTCTTTTATCCCCTTTGCCTTTATACAAAGGAACTATGCATGCTCTCTGCCAATCCCTAGGTACCTTACCCTCTTCCATACATTTATTAAATAATTGCACCAACCACTCCAAAACTATATCCCCACCTGCTTTTAACATTTCTATCTTTATCCCATCAATCCCGGGCTGCCTTACCCCCTTTCATTTTACCTACTGCCTCACGAACTTCCCCCACACTCACAACTGGCTCTTCCTCACTCCTACAAGATGTTATTCCTCCTTGCCCTATACACGAAATCACAGCTTCCCTATCTTCATCAACATTTAACAATTCCTCAAAATATTCCTTCCATCTTCCCAAAACCTCTACCTCTCCATTTAATAACTCTCCTCTCCTATTTTTAACTGACAAATCCATTTGTTCTCTAGCTTTCTTAACTTGTTAATCTCACTCCAAAACTTTTTCTTATTTTCAACAAAATTTGTTGATAACATCTCACCCACTCTCTCATTTGCTCTCTTTTTACATTGCTTCACCACTCTCTTAACTTCTCTCTTTTTCTCCATATACTCTTCCCTCCTTGCATCACTTCTACTTTGTAAAAACTTCTCATATGCTAACTTTTTCTCCCTTACTACTCTCTTTACATCACCATTCCACCAATCGCTCCTCTTCCCTCCTGCACCCACTTTCCTGTAACCACAAACTTCTGCTGAACACTCTAACACTACATTTTTAAACCTACCCCATACCTCTTCGACCCCATTGCCTATGCTCTCATTAGCCCATCTATCCTCCAATAGCTGTTTATATCTTACCCTAACTGCCTCCTCTTTTAGTTTATAAACCTTCACCTCTCTCTTCCCTGATGCTTCTATTCTCCTTGTATCCCATCTACCTTTTACTCTCAGTGTAGCTACAACTAGAAAGTGATCTGATATATCTGTGGCCCCTCTATAAACATGTACATCCTGAAGTCTACTCAACAGTCTTTTATCTACCAATACATAATCCAACAAACTACTGTCATTTCGCCCTACATCATATCGTGTATACTTATTTATCCTCTTTTTCTTAAAATATGTATTACCTATAACTAAACCCCTTTCTATACAAAGTTCAATCAAAGGGCTCCCATTATCATTTACACCTGGCACCCCAAACTTACCTACCACACCCTCTCTAAAAGTTTCTCCTACTTTAGCATTCAAGTCCCCTACCACAATTACTCTCTCACTTGGTTCAAAGGCTCCTATACATTCACTTAACATCTCCCAAAATCTCTCTCTCTCCTCTGCATTCCTCTCTTCTCCAGGTGCATACACGCTTATTATGACCCACTTCTCGCATCCAACCTTTACTTTAATCCACATAATTCTTGAATTTACACATTCATATTCTCTTTTCTCCTTCCATAACTGATCATTTAACATTACTGCTACCCCTTCCTTTGCTCTAACTCTCTCAGATACTCCAGATTTAATCCCATTTATTTCCCCCCACTGAAACTCTCCTACCCCCTTCAGCTTTGTTTCGCTTAGGGCCAGGACATCCAACTTCTTTTCATTCATAACATCAGCAATCATCTGTTTTCTTGTCATCCGCACTACATCCACGCACATTTAAGCATATTTTATAAATTTTTCTTCTTCTCTTTTTAGTAATTGTATACAGGAGAAGGGTATATTGCTCCGGCATTTTAGTATATATATATATATATATATATATATATATATATATATATATTTATAATATATATATATATATATATATGTATATATATATATGTATATATATATATATATATATATATATATATATATATATATATATATGTATATATATATATTTATATATATATATATATATATATATATATATGTATATATATATTTATATATATATATATATATATATATATATATATATATATATATATATATATATATTATATATATATATATATATATATATATATATATATATATATATATATATATATATATATATATATATATATATATATATATATAAATATACATATATATATATATATATATATATATATATATATATATATATATATATATATATATATATATATATATATATATATATATATATATATATATGTATATAACAACACTGTGACTAGCCCAGAAATCGAACCCATGATGTTTTGGCCCTCCTCAAAGTGAGTGAAAATCACATGACACTCTGACCCACAGGACCACCAAATCCTACAAGAATCAAGCATCCAGCCAAGCTAGGTGTGTTGCCCTTTGTCCGAGGACATACGGTGGTGTGGATGCCTGAGCTAATTTCATTCGGCTCACTGTTTATTGTACTAGCCTAACAAGCAGTATTTTATATTATTGTAACCACGAGTGAGTGGTATTGATCAATAGCAACACTGCGACTAGCCAAGGAACCAAACCCATGATATTTTGGCCCCCCTCATCGTAAGCGAAAATCACATGATGCTCTAACCCACAGGACCACCAAATCCTACAAGAACCAAACAGATAGCCAAGCTAGGTACGTTACCCTTTGTCTGAGGACAAATGATTATGTGGGTGCCTCTGAGCTAATTTCAGTCTGCTCCCAGTTTGATGTACTAGCCCAACAAGCAGTATTTTATACCCTTGTAGCCATAAACGAGTGGTATTGATCAATAATAACACTGCGACTAGTCAAGGACTCGAACCCATAAAGTTTTGGCCCGCCTCACGGTGAGCGAAAAATCACATGATGATCTAACCCACAGGACCACCAAATCCTAAAATCCTTACATTTATTTGTTATTCCATTCACATTCGTATACCAAACCTTCAACTTTACTAAAATTGTAGTCTGGTGAGAATGTTTTGGTTGGGGGAGCAGGGGACCTGGTGGGGAACTATGGGGGGTTTCTGTGGGGGAGGAGTGTGTGATGAAAGGGATGGGGCAGTGAGTACATGTGTGGGGTTTGGGTTAGATTGTTTGTTGCATTTGGGTTGTCGTGGTTGAGGTCTTTCTCTAGGTGGTTCTGAAGGTTGTTGTATTTGCTCTGCCTCTTGAGTCTGGGTTCTCTTGCTCATCTCCGTCTTTGCCGCTCTATCCACCTTGTATCTTTATACCCTCTCTTTCAGTTTCTGCCTTTCTTCTTGTGTTTTGTGGTGATTGAGTTACACCCTCCGGTATGTTGGTATGTTCCTTAGTTGTGCTTTCTCCTGCAGGATCCTGTTTTGAGTTGATTTTGCCTTGAAAATCACTTTGACTGGCTGCTTTTTCCCTCTTGCAAACCCCCCTTATTCTCAGAAAATTTGTCAACTGGGTCATATCATCCTCTCCTATTGCTTTCATGGTACTTGGAACTGCTTTTTTCTCCTCCTCTCTTTTTCCCTTCAACTTCCTGGAGCCCATAAACAAAAACAGACCTCTCCCTTTTATCCTCCCACTGCATTTCTCTTTACATCCTCTGAGTTGTTTTAGTTGCCTCCATTGTAGCATTTCTTCCCTCAATCTCTTTTTTGCCTGATGTCCATGTACCCAGTGGTTTGTCATTTGCTCTTCTCAGTTTTTTTCTGGGCACTGCTGTGGTCTGTTATGCCTCTGCATATACACAATACACAATGTGTATGTACTCACCTATTTGTACTCACCTATTTGTGGTTGCAGGGGTCGAGTCCTAGCTCCTGGCCCTGCCTCTTCACCAGTTGCTACTAGGCCCTCTCTCTCCCCGCTCCATGAGCTTTATCAAACCTCGTCTTAAAACTGTGTATGGTTCCTGCCTCCACTACGTCATTTTCTAGGCTATTCCACTGCCTTACAACTCTATGACTGAAGAAATACTTCCTACTATCTCTCTGACTCATTTGTGTCTTCAACTTCCAATTGTGGCCTCTTGTTTCTGTGTCCCCTCCCTGGAACATCCTGTCCTTGTCCACCTTGTCTATTCCACGCAGTATTTTATATGTCGTTATCATGTCTCCCCTGACCCTCCTGTCCTCCAGTGTGGTCAGGCAGATTTCCCTTAATCTTTCCTCATAGGACATTCCCCTTAGCTCTGGAACTAACCTTGTCGCAAACCTTTGTACTTTCTCTAGTTTCTTGACGTGCTTTATCAAGTGCGGGTTCCAAACAGGTGCTGCATACTCCAGTATGGGCCTGACATACACGGTGTACAGTGTCTTGAATGATTCCTTACTAAGGTATCGGAATGCTGTTCTCAGGTTTGCCAGGCGCCCATATGCTGCAGCAGTTATCTGATTGATGTGTGCTTCCGGAGACATGCTCGGTGTTATACTCACCCCAAGATCTTTCTCCTTGAGTGAGGTTTGCAGTCTTTGGCCACCTAGCCTATACTCTGTCTGTGATCTTCTGTGCCCCTCCCCCATCTTCATGACTTTGCATTTGGCAGGATTAAATTCGAGAAGCCATTTGCTGGACCAGGTGTCCAGTCTGTCCAGGTCTCTTTGAAGTCCTGCCTGGTCCTCATCAGATTTAATTCTCCTCATTAACTTCACATCATCTGCAAACAGGGACACTTGTGAGTCTAACCCTTCCGTCATGTCGTTCACATATGCCAAAAATAGCACTGGTCCTAGGACCGACCCCTGTGGGACCCCGCTCGTCACAGGTGCCCACTGTGATACATCATTACGTACCATGACTCGTTGTTGCCTCCCTGTCAGGTATTCTCTGATCCATTGCAGTGCCCTTCCTGTTATATGCGCCTGATGCTCTAGCTTCTGCACTAATCTCTTGTGAGGAACTGTGTCAAAGGCCTTCTTGCAGTCCAAGAAGATGCAATCAACCCACCCCTCTCTCTCTTGTCTTACTTCTGTTATTTTATCATAAAACTCCAGAAGGTTTGTGACACAGGATTTGCCTTCCGTGAATCCGTGCTGGTTGGCATTTATACTCCTGTTCCGTTCCAGGTGTTCCACCACTCTCCTCCTGATAATCTTCTCCATAATTTTGCATACTATACACGTCAATGACACAGGTCTATAGTTTAGTGCCTCTTTTCTGTCTCCTTTTTTAAAAATGGGAACTACATTTGCCGTCTTCCATACCTCAGGTAGTTGCCCAGTTTCCAGGGATGTGTTGAAGATTGTGGTAAGTGGCACGCACAACATATCTGCTCCCTCTCTAAGGACCCACGGGGAGATGTTGTCTGGTCCCATTGCCTTTGAGGTATCGATGTCCCTTAGCAGTTTCTTCACCTCCTCCTCATCTGTATGTATGTCGTCCAACACTTGTTGGTGTATTCCTTGCTGGTGTCCCCCTCTGGTCTGTCCCCCCAGAGTCCTTCCTGTCTCTACTGTAAATACTTCCTTAAATCTCGTGTTGAGCTCCTCACATACCTCTTGATCGTTTCTTGTGAGTTCTCCACCTTCTTTCCTCAGCCTTATCACCTGGTCCTTGACTGTTGTCTTCCTCCTAATGTGGCTATACAGCAGTTTCGGGTCAGATTTGACTTTCGATGCTATGTCGTTTTCATACTGTCGCTGGGCCTCCCTCCTTATCTGTGCATACTCGTTTCTGGCTCTTCTACTAATCTCCTTGTTTTCCTGGGTCCTATGCCTCCTGTACCTTTTCCATTCTCTGTTGCACTTAGTTTTTGCCTCCCTACACCTTCGGGTAAACCAAGGACTCGTTTTGGTTTTCCTATTATTTCCGTTTCCCTTGGGAACAAAACTTTCCTCTGCCTCCTTGCACTTTGTTGCCACATATTCCATCATCTCGTTTACTGATTTTCCTACCATTTCTCTGTCCCACTGAACCTCCTGCAGGAAGTTTCTCATACCTGTGTAGTCCCCCCTTTTATAGTTTGGCCTGTCCCCTTCAGTTCCTGTTACCTTCTCCACTTGTAACTCTACTATATAGTCAAAACTCAGAACCACATGATCGCTAGCTCCAAGGGGCCTCTCATAAGTGATGTCCTCAATGTCTGAACTGCTCAGGGTGAACACAAGATCCAGTCTTGCTGGCTCATCCTCCCCTCTCTCTCTGGTTGTGTCCCTGACATGTTGATGCATGAGGTTTTCAAGTACCACATCCATCATCTTGGCTCTCCATGTTTCGGGACCCCCATGTGGCTCCAGGTTTTCCCAGTCGATCTCCCTGTGGTTGAAATCGCCCATTACCAGTAACTTTGCTCTGCTCGAGTGAGCTCTTCTTGCCACCTCAGCCAGTGTGTCCACCATCACCCTGTTGTTTTCTTCGTACTCCTCTCTTGGCCTCCTGCAGTTCTGTGGTGGGTTATACATCACTCCAATGACTACTTTATGTTCTCCGGACTGAATTGTACCTACAATGTAGTCTCTTTCTCCAATCATGTCCATGCCTTCCATTTCCTCAAATCCCCATCGGTGTTTTATGAGCAGTGCAACCCCTCCTCCCCCTCTACTCCTTCTATCTTTCCTCAGGATCTGATATCCTGTTGGGAAGATTGTGTCTGTTATTGTCTCAGCGAGTTTTGTTTCTGTGACTGCTATGATGTCTGGGGATTTTTCACTGATTCTTTCATTCCACTCCTCATGTTTATTCATTATTCCATCCGCGTTTGTGTACCAAACCTTTAGTTTCTTTTCTATCATTGTGGTCATGCAAGAATATTGGGGTTGGGGGAGCGAGAGCCTTGGTGGGGGCCTATATGGGGCTGTGGTGTAGGTGGGGTTTGTGTTGATGGGGGTGGGGTCAGAATGCCCATAAGGGACAGCTGTTGGGGTGAGGTTTGTGATATGGGGATTGGTGGCAGAGGGAACAGTGAGTGGGTTGTAGTATAGGTTGCTCAGTTGCGTTGGGAATGTCGCGGGTGGAGTCTTTTGGTGGGAGATTCTGTGGGGTGTGTTTGCCCTTCCTCCTGTGTCTGGGTCCTGCTCATTTTCATTGGTTCTCGTTCCTCCTTGCGTCTCTGTACCCTCTCTTTTAGTGTAGTCCTTTCTTGTGTTCTGTCGCGGTCGAGGTATACTCTCTGGTACCCCTCTTTGTCCCTCAGTCTTGCTTTCTCTTGCAGAATCCTGGTTCGAACTGATTCTTCCTTGAAAGTTACTCTGACAGGCCGTATCCTTCCACTCGCAAACCACCCAATTCTCTGAAAATTTGTCACCTGGGTCATATTGCCCTCCCCTATTGTTTTCATGATGCCTTCAATCATTTTTTTCTCCTCCTGTTTTATTTCTTCAAAGTTGGCCCCCTTGGCTTCTTGGAGCCCGTACACAAAAACTGACCTCGCCCTTTCCTCCTCCCACTGAGTCTCCATCTGCGTCCTCTGAGGCATTTTATTTCCTTCCATTGACATGTTCTTGCCTTCAGTCCCTGTCATATCTGAAACTTCTATTCTCAGTGGACTGTCTTTCCTGACCAGCTGTCCCTTGCTACTGCAGTTGGCTGTTAGAATCTCTGCATATAGCATACCTTCATTGTCTTCGGACTTGTCGTTTGATCTTAGTGTGCTCGTCGTCTTTTCCCTGGCCCCACGTGGGTCTGATAGGGCCTTCATGTTTGGCATGTCTCCGTTGTTGCTTACCATCCCCTTGTCTGCGCCTGACTTTGAATTTCCTGATGTCACACCTGAATTGTCATTTGTCTCTCTAATCTGTTTCAGGCTTTGCAGTTTCTCTTCTAAGCACTGTATCCTAGCTTCTGCTGCTAAGACCTGTACTTCCCACTTCCTGCACTCTTCAGCTATCCGCTCCTCCATTTTCTTACCAAGCTCTACTATCTTCCTTCCCCACTCTTCCTCCCTTTTTTGGAGCTCTAGCTCCCAGTCTTTCCTCCCTGGTTCGTCCACCAGATCTCTGGGTTTCCGTCCTCTAAGGCCACCCATTTTTTTTTTTTTTTACTTTTTATTACCACAGACAGAACACCAGATCTCTGGGTTTCCGTCCTCTAAGGCCACCCATTTTTTTTTTTTTTTTTTTTTACTTTTTATTACCACAGACAGAAGGCTAGAGGAGGGAGAGGGTGTGGGGGAGAGAGAGAGAGGGTAGAAAGAGGGAGAGAGAGGAGAGAGAAAGGGTAGAAAGAGGGAGAGAGAGGAGAGAGTATGGGGGTGAGGGATAAGACCAAGGGGGAGGGAGAGATATGTGAGGTGGGAGAGAAAGGGTAGAGAGAGGGAGAAAGAGAGGGAGAGGGAGAGGGAGAGAAAGAGAGAGAGAGGGAGAAAGGAGGGAAGAAGGCTATGAGAGAGAGAAACGCGAGGGAGGGAAAAGGTAAGAGGTCTGTGGGGGAGGCAGTCAAATTCCAAGGATCAGCTGTGTGTACTCACCTAGTTGTGGTTTCGGGGTCGAGACCCAGCTCCTGGCCCCGAGTTTGTATGTGTGTGCGCGCGTGTGTGTGTGTGTGAGCACGTCAGTTGTTTATATGTCCCAGAAATACAATTCACTTCTGTGTATCCGTAATACTAATGAGATACCACTAACACTGAGAGTAGTTCTAATAATTATAATACTAGCGTGTGTTAACAAGTCATTCTTTCACCCAGTTATGTACTACCTTTTACTACATGTGTAGAGGAGGGAGAGGGTGTGGGGGAGAGAGAGAAAGGGTAGAAAGAGGGAGAGAGAGGAGAGAGAAAGGGTAGAAAGAGGGAGAGAGAGGAGAGAGTATGGGGGTGAGGGATAAGACCAAGGGGGAGAGAGAGAAATGTGAGGGGGAGAGAAAGGGTAGAGAGAGGGAGAAAGAGAGGGAGAGGGAGAGAAAGAGAGAGAGAGGGAGAAAGGAGGGAAAGAGGGTATTGAGAGGGAGAAATGCGAGGGAGGGGAAAGGTAAGAGGTCTGTGGGGGAGGCGGTCAAATTCCAAGGATCAGCTGTGTGTACTCACCTAGTTGTGGTTTCAGGGGTCGAGACCCAGCTCCTGGCCCCGAGTGTGTATGTGTGTCCGCGTGTGTGTGTGTGTGTGAGCACGTCAGTTGTTTATATGTCCCAGAAATACAATTCACTTCTGTGTATCCGTAATACTAATGAGATACCATTAACACTGAAAGTAGTTCTAATAATTATAATACTAGCGTGTGTTAACAAGTCATTCTTTCACCTAGTTATGTACTACCTTTTACTACATGTGTACCCAGTACTTGCTTCTCAGATTGTACTGTCTTTGTGTCCTAGACCATTATCTCTCGAAACTGTTGTCAGGGCTGTAGTCCCATTAGCCACGACTTAATCCTCCTGCTTAATCCTTACTCCTACAAAGTTTATCTTCCTACTACTGCTAGGTGTTGTGTGTATGATAATTGCTCTGGAGCAGGGTTTAGATATCGAGTTACCAGTGACCGCTGGGCCGGCTCTATCACTCAGACTTCCCGCCAACCACAAAACAGGTGATTTGTACGTTACTGGTCAGAGGGGACGTCCATCCAGATGCCTGATGTACGATGCTCGCTGTACGATGCTTGCTGTACGATGACTCGTGCACCTCGCCCTTCCGCCGCTGGCTTCTTCGCTATTCTTATCTCGTTGCCCTTTTGAGTCCTCATTTACCACACTTATCACTTGTATACTGCTACTTTTATAATTTACACTTCACTTTGGGTAAGTACACTACTTATTTGTGATGACACCCAGCCTGTTATGGCGGCGCTACTCCCTCAGGCCTACTGCTGCCACCACCTCTGCTTATATATATTTATGTATATGTATGTATATATATATATATATCCCCTTTCTGGCTAGCTTGTTCACTCTGTGTGCTACATCACATTTTGTCGTTAGCCACCCTCTCTTAATTCTATTTGGTCTTTTCTCTTTAGTCACTCGATTTGTACTTTGTATATGTGTAACAATGTGGCAACAGGTGCCAACTAGGCCTCAACGACTGGCGCTTTGAAATTTTGTTGTATGTGTGTAGTGTGTGTGTGTGTGTGTGTGTGTGTGTGTGTGTGTGTGTGTGTGTGTGTGTGTGTGTGTGTGTGTGTGTGTGTGTGTGTGTGTGTGTGTGGGTGTGTGTGTGTGCGTGAGTGCATGCATGCGTGGGTGCGAGCCCATAATGTATTTCGCTCCTGGTGTATGGCTCCACCGGTGCTAGTGTGTGTCTGGGTGAGTAAGGTATGCATGGTAGTCTTTTGGCGTGCCACAGTAAACACAAACACGAATCCCACTGACCGCCAGCCACCCGCCTCTTCCCCATTATGTAAATGCCAAGGGTAGCCAGCTAGCTCTATCGCTGGATATCTAGCGCTCTCTCTCTCTCTCTCTCTCTCTCTCTCTCTCTCTCTCTCTCTCTCTCTCTCTCTCTCTCTCTCTCTCTCTCTCTCTCTCCCTCTCTCTCTCCCTCTCTCTCCCCCCCTCTCTCTCTCTCTCTCTCTCCCTCTCTCTCTCTCTCTCTTTCGTAAAGCTCTATCTACTTTTTCTCTGCCACTGAGAACACAACGGACATAAGCCTCTCGAACACTCACTAATCAAAATCCTGGATCCTGGGAATCAATAGGAGCGCCGCCAGCATCGCTCACAACACACCTTTGTTCTACGAAATTAATGTTACACCAGCAAAATATATTGTACATTACAAGCCAGTTATATTTTTTTATGGGTGAAAGGATGATGGAGGACAGAAAATTCTTCTACGAAACCTAGAGGCACATGTTATTACTTTGCTGTGGCTTTCTTAAACGTGGGATAATTAAATACAGTACGAAACCAAAATAAAATAAATGCTAGATGATATTAAATTAAGCATGATAATGCAAAATAATTTATAAGAGCAAAACTCACAAGTGTTGTAGCACTCACACCACTATACCTTTAGCTGTAGTAGTAGTAGTAGTACTCACAACAGTGCTCACAAAACAGCAGCAGTTCTCGCACAATTAAACGTGTACAAATTAAATGGTAATCACACCTACTGTAGTAGTCATAACTGTAGTGGTACTCGCATTAGTGTAAAAGTATTTACACAACTGTGCTAGTACTAACACTGCTGGAGCAGGACCCACAAAAAATGAAGACTGCACACAATGTTAGTAGTGTTGCAGTACTACTAAGAAAACTGTACTCTGAAGTGTAGCACACGCACATCTGAAATAGTACTCACAAGAAATGATAGTACACAAGCTACTGTATTCACAGTTCTGTAGTGGTGCGAACATTATTGTGGTACTACTCGCTCTTCTGTACTAGTAATCACTCTTCAATTGTTTCACTTAGCTGCAGTAGTACTCGCACAGCGAAGCAATACTCACACAACCGTATTTATACAACACAGTAGAGCACACAACTGTAGAAGTACTCATACTATAGTAGTTATACTCATAAAAATGTAGTAGTAGTAGTACTAACACAACATTGGCTGTACCTTAAACAAAAAAAAAATGCAATATTCGCAATACTATGAGAACATAAGAACGAATGAAGGTTGCAGCATGCTTACTGGCCCATAAATTTTTTACCCAAGTTTTGTTTGTTGTATCGTATAAATTTCAGTGTATTGATTTTATAAATGATGGCAAAATGTATGTACCAAGTTTTGCAAATCTTCCCAGTAATATAACAGGTCTTAAAATGAATGTGGATTAGGAAGAAAGAGGCTCAGAGAGAAAGGAAGAGGCTCAGAGAGAGAGAGAGAGAGAGAGAGAGAGAGAGAGAGAGAGAGAGAGAGAGAGAGAGGGGGAGGGAGGATGAAGGAATTAAAGAGAACTGGAGGAGGTTGAAAGCTGCCAGTTGACGTCATGTCTCTGCACAGTACAGACGTGCATTGTATTTGTTTTTCTTATGTACAGGTGTTTATTGTATTTTTTTTTTGTTTCAGAGAAGGGCTGTGGTTACTGTGACGATAGCTACACGATTATACATTAACTGTCTGAACAATTTCTGTTATATATGTGGTGATTTTGTCATTAAACAATATGAGAAATATCACACACATTCTCATAAACCTTACTACACTTTGAAGTGAAAGTTGGAGGCCAGGACAAATAACGGGCGAGGCGCTCTACCCTTCATCCCGGTTAAGAACCGCTGCTTTAAGCAAAGGTCTGCATCATTTTGTGAAGCTCTACGTGATGGAGAAAATCTTTTATTATATGTGGAACCAGCAGCCCAAATATAAACAAAACTATTCGAAGCAACTGAAACAACTGTTAACATGTCATGTTTTGAAAAAATGTGTTAACACCTGCCCATACCCACTCATGTGGGTGTGGGCAAGTGTTGCAGAACTTACATGGAAACATATACAGCTGTAGTTGTTCTCACTCAACTGTACTAAAGTCTATTCATACAACTGCAGCAGCACTTACACACCTGTACTAGTACTAACATAACTCTAATAGAACTTAACTGTAGCAGTACTTACAAAAGTGAAGTTGTACTCAGACAGCTGTATTACATAATGTTACTCCACATTTGAAGTACTCAACAGCAGCATTCACAGAACTGTAACACTCGAAAAAAGTGTTGCAATACGACATCATTGTAGCAGTACTCGCAAAACTACAGTAGTACTCGCAAAACTACAGTAGTACTCGCAGAGTTATAGTAGTAACGACAAAACTGCTGCAGTATTCAAATAATTTTAAGAGTGCTCACAAAATTGCATTGGTACTCACAGTGTTAGTACTCATAAAACTGCGGTAATATTCTCACAAATATTGCTATACTTGCACAATTATAGTTGAACTCACAACTGTTGTAGTACTCAAACTACAGTGAGTACTACAACAGTTGTAGTACTGTAATAGTACTCATACACCTGCAGTAGTAATAGTACTCACACAACTGCAGTAGTACTCACTCAACATTACTACTCACCTAGGTGTAGTAGCACCACACTACTAAGTAATACATTACTGTAGATGTACTCATACTACTGTACTTGTACTCACACTACTGCAGTCGTACACACACTACACTAGTACTCACAATACGGTAGTTGTACTTACACGATTATAGTAGTACTCCCACTACTGCAGTTGTACTTACACTACTGTAGTAGTACTCCCACTACTGCAGTTGTACTTACACTACTGTAGTAGTACTCACACTACTATAGCTGTACTCCCACTACCGTAGTTGTACTCACGGTACTGTAGTTGTACTCATACTGCTGTAGTTGTACTCACACTACTGTAGTTGCATTCATACTACTATAGCAGTACTCACACTAGTAGTACTCGCACCAGTAGTACTCACACTACTGAATTAGCACTCATACTACTGTAGTAGTACTCAGAGTGAATTAGTGCTCACAGTGAATTAGTAATCACAGTGAATTAGTATTCACAATACTGTAATCGTACTCACTCTACTGTAGTAGTAGTACTCACACTGCTGTAGTAGTAGTAGTACTCACACTACTGTACCAACATTTATGCTACTTTAGCAGTCACCCAACAGTAGATTTAATCACAACTGAAGTAATGCTCACGAAATTTCATTTGTCCTCGAGAATTGTACTAATAATCACACTAAAATAATATTACTCCAGATATTTAAATAGTACTCGCACAACTTTAATATTTGTACTAAAGTGACAGATCTCAACAGGTGTCGTAGCATTCACAGTTCTACAGTAGTACTCACTATTCTGTTGTAGTGGCACTGAGTTTAGTGCAGCTTTCTTATACATGTTGCAGTACTCACACAACTGTAGTAATAGTAGTAGTAGTAGTAGTAGTAGTACTAGTAGTAGAAGTGGTGGTGGTAATGGTAGTGGTGGAATTGGTGATGATGGTAGTGGTGATGGTGGTGGTAGTGATGGTGGTGATGGTAGTAGTGGTGGTGTTATTGGTGATGGTGCTAATGGTGGTGGTAGTGGTGGTGATAGTTGTTGTAGTGGTAGTAGTGGTAGTAATGGTGGTGATGGCGATGGTGATGGTGGTGATGGTGTTGGTGGTGATGGTGATGGTGGTGGTGATGGTGGTGGTGGTGTTGGTAGTAGTGGTGATGGTGGTGGTGGTGGTAGTAGTAATGATGGTGGTGGTGGTGGTAGTGTTAGTGGTGGTGTTACTGGTGGTGATGGTGGCAGTGGTGGGGTTAGTGGTGGTGTTAGTGGTGATGGTGGTAGTGGTGGTGTTAGTGGTGATAGTGGTAGTGGTGGTGTTAGTGGTGATGGTGCTAATGGTGGTGGTAGTGGTGGTGATAGTTGTAGTGGTAGTAGTGTTAGTGATGGTGGTGATGGTGGTGATGGTGATGGTGGTGATGGTGGTGATGGTGGTGATGGTGATGATGGTGATGGTGATGGTGGTGATGGTGGTGATGGTGATGGTGGTGATGGTGATGGTGGTGATGGTGGTGATGGTGGTGATGGTGGTAATGGGGATGGTGGTGATGGTGGTGATGGTGACGGTGGTGGTGGTGATGGTGGTGATGGTGGTGATGGGGATGGTGGTGATGGTGGTGATGGTGACGGTGGTGGTGGTGATGGTGGTGATGGTAACGGTGGTGGTGGTATTCACATTACTGTAGCAACACCCATATTACTAGAGTATAACTCACTGAAGTACAGTAGTACTCCTACAATTTTAGTAGTAGCAACACAAGTGTTGTAGTACCTGCTCGAGTTTTGAAATGCACACACAACTGTAATATTTAACACGCAAGTGTATTAGACAGATTTTGTAGTAATCTAACAAGACTGCAGAAGTACTCACACTACTGTAGGAATCGCACAACTGTAGTAGTAGTATTCACACAAGTGTAGTAGACTCACACAGCTATTACAGTATTCATACAACTGCAGTAGTATTTAAACAACTGTAGTCGTACTCAAACAACTGTAGAAGTACAGTAATTGTAGTACTCACACAACTGTAGTAATACTCATCAGTAGTGGTAGTCTCACAACTGTAGCAATATTCACAAAACTACTGTAATACTTACACAACTATAGTAGTTCTCACAGCTACTGAAATACACAAATATAATAGTAATAGTATTATCTCCTGTAGAAATAGTAGGCAGTAGTAGTAGTAGTAGTAGTAGTAGTAGTACCTACATAATTCCAGTAGCGCTCACACGACTGCGGTATTCTTACAACGGCAGTAGTACTCACACAACGGTAGTAGTACTCTCACAATGGTTGTTGCACTCTTATAACGGTAATAGCACTTGCACATCTGTAGTACCCAAACAGCAACAGTAGTACTCATATATAGTACTTCTACTGCAGATGCGAGTGAATAATAACTCATGTTTATGTGTGGCGTCTGTTGAGGTAATACTGAGAATATTTATTTGTCCTTCAGTATATCTAGGTTAGGTTAATAGTTAGTAGTAGTATTAATCTAACCTCGATTGCTGCCTGTTTCAGGTTGATTTAATGAATGTTTTAATCAGACCTTCAGTGGTGGGTATGTCAGATTAATACTAAAAGTATTAAGCTGCTTTTGACAGGTTAATATTCTAAGTGTTTATCTGGACTTGCATAACAAAAGAATAACACCACGGGTTTTATTTTGGGCAGCGGAGGCGAGTATCTGCAAATATTTGCTGCAGAAACACACAGCGTATTTTTATTCAGAACATCCATTCCACTGGTCTATAGACATATACGAACACCGTAAAGATTCAAGTATTAAAGTTCAAACTGACTATTTCATCTTATCAAAGCAACACACGAAGGCAGGAAATCTTATTTTTTTTTTTTTTTGTATATTGACTGACTCACACTCCACTAAGGACGTCTGAGCCAGGACCTTCCAGGCTATAATATACTATATTCATTCACTCTTAATAAGAGCATTAAAGGAATAGTTTACAGCATTGATATGTATAAGCGAAGACCAGATAAGAGGTAAATTCTGTGATTTATACAGGCAAGTTCTTTCCATGGAGAATCACAGTGTTTATGTACCAAGACAAGTGGAAACAAATTTTTGACCTCTACTGCTGTTGTTTTGGTAACAACTATTGCTATTTCGGCAACAACTATTGCTGCTTGAGGCAACAACTATTGTTGCGCGCGGCAACAACTACTTTTTTAGATAGGTAGTTGAGGGCAAAAGGTCCTGTCTACCCTTCAGAAATACCGGAACAATTCACGTTTACCGTTTTACATTTTTCTCGTGTTGTCTCCACAGTTACCCTGAAAGATAGCAGCCAGTTAATTAGGAATCCACTTCAGGTAAGCGGCTTCATGAATTTTTCATCCTTCTAAACTTTCGTTTATAACATGAGAACATGTCACTCCTCATGACTTGAAATTGTCAAGGCTGGTATACTGTAACTAAGGAAAGGGTCATAAAACAATTGGTATGTACAGGGGCCTGATGATCATTGTTACATAGACCATTACCGTGTTTCTTTTCGATGCAGTAACTGGACATTCACTCTTTTCATCTGCTTCAAGTTTTCAGCAACACTGGCATGTAATATTACGAAGAATGTTTGAATTGTTATTGGAGTGTGTAGGTCCCACTGATTTAATTTTATTTATAAAACGGAGAAGTTTTTTTGTGATATATCTTGCGTACGACTCACAGTCTGGAACAATTGTTGCAGACAATGGAGCAGAACTCTTCTCCAGGCTGAGGGACTGACTATGTCAAAACTATGTTTTCAATAGCAACGGACTGATTACATCGTTTTTATATCTACCTTCACTGTTTCTGCTACCTCTGAATACGACTAAAAAAGCGTAAGGTATAAGCGAAACGTTTCGGAATAAGGGCATCTAACTGTTGCACATGTGTCTTACTCGCAGCAATGGTTTCAAGTTGGAAAAATTCAGATTCAGGAAGGATATAGAAAAACACTGGTTTGGTAATAGGGTTGTGGATGAGTGGATCAAACTCCCGAGTACAGTTATTCAGGCTAAAACGTTGTGTAGCTTTAAAAATAGGTTAGATAAATACATGAGTGGGTGTGGGTGGGTGTGAGTTGGACCTGACTAGCTTGTGCTGCTGGGTCTAGTGCCGTGCTCCATCCTTGAGTGGAGGTGACCAGACTGGGTGGGTCAATGGGCTGATCCGGGGGAGGGGGGTCACTGGGCTAATCCGGGGGGGACATGGACCTGCTCCGCATGGGTCAGTAGGCCTGTTGCAGTGTTCCTTCTTTCTTATGTTCTTATGTTCTTATCAACAGAGGCTTTGCAATGATAGTGGACTGCAAAGTGCTTATTTTAGCACTGGTAAATAAATGGTGATACTGATTTCCATTTAATAAATGGAGAATGCCTCTTCATATACATATCTGCCAATATACTAACATAGATAATGTATGTGGAACTGTTGTATTCCTTGCGATAACTGGAGAATACCTTTTCTGATTGACTTCAATCTTAAAACAGCAGTGTTTACCTGGAGTTTACCTGGAGAGAGTTCCGGGAGTCAACGCCACCGCGGCCCGGTCTGTGACCAGGCCTCCTGGTGGATCAGAGCCTGATCAACCAGGCTGTTACTGCTGGCTGCAGTGTGGCCAACTTCGAGGAAGAATAAATTTTTTACTTGTTTTTATAACTTCCAGATTCCTAATGTTAAATTAATTTTGAAGTCTCATGTGAACCATTAATAAAGTGGGCTATCAAGCTGAAAACTGAGCATTATTCTAAAACATTTAAAACTTACTAATGAAAAAAGTTCATATAATTTTTTTCAGTTATTTAGGAAATATTAATCTTTATTAAAAACCTAAGCCAACTATTAACTATTAGGTTTAATATTTTCTTTACAGTGCTATGGTCAAATATGACGTCATTCATGAGAGAATAAGTTGTGTGATTTTCATTGAGATCTCTCTCTGGGTTTAACTGATGTAAATGGAAAGGTACCCAGTTGAAGTATCAGATTATCTGCCTGCATTACTGGGACGTCCTGTAAGTAGCATAATCCGACCTGTGAATAGTATGTTACGTATATAGTAAGGGTCTGTTATTATAGAATGTTGGAATGTATATTGCCCAACTCTTCGGGCATTGCCCACCAAATATCGCCGACTTGATTCAGCTCTAGCCACGTTTTATCCTATATGAATATTTTCTTTTATTCCTCCAAAGTTTCATTTACGGCTTGAAACAACCTCATCTGATCGGCTTTAAGTTTCCAACACTGGTGAACTGTAAGTAAGGAAAGGATCATACAACCAATGACATGTGCGTGTGTCCTTTGATCAATGTTAAATAGACCATATAAGTGAATTGACTTCAGAAAGCCTCTTATGATCAGCTTTAGACTTTCACCGCTGGAACATCGTACTTACAAGGTTGGAACTGTCATTGGAGTGTGTTGGTGCCACTGTCAATTTGTTTTAAATTAGTATAGTGTTTTTCCCATGACGCAGCCTCAGTATGTCTGTTGAACAGCTGGTATCTTTAATGACTAATGCACTTTAATAAAGTATATGGATCCCTATAAATTTAGGTTTAGTAGCTATAATTCTGCTATAATTCGATATGTTAGTTTTCCACTACAAGTAACAGTACATTAATTAGGCTTCTGTGCAATGAATTCGGGATGTGCAGGAACCAACTGTCCATATTCATTTGGCAGATTGAAGTATCGACTCTCGTGTGTTAAGTTTTAATGCATCAACCGATCGCTTTTAGAACATTAATGGAATTGTTAATGGAATTTTTAGATGGCTATTTGTAAAATCTTGCTTCATACCCTCAGCAGTCCTATGTAGCTCATAAGACGTATGCTGAAAAAAAAGAAAACTGAAAAGTATTGAAAAATCGCACTTAAACTATTTTTTTTTTTTTTTAGATTTTCTCGAGTTTAGTGACCTTGTCATATGTTGTTTTTATGATTTTATTCGAGAGCCGACACACAGTTATACCGATCATTTCCTCCTCCAAGATTTGTGTTTATAATTAGAAAACGACTTATCTCACCAGTTTCAGATCTTCATCACCGGTGAACTATAACTAGATAAATGTACCTGGAACCACTGGTATGTAAAGGTGCTCTCTCGTCAGTGTTTAGACACTTCCCTATTTTAATTAACCTGTGATAACTTGAGACAGCATCTTCTGATCGGCTTTAAACTTTCAACACTGATGTACACTACTTAGAAGAAAATTGGGATTATTAAAGGTGTATGTGTCGGTGGAAATTTGCCAGTTATATTTTTAAATGGAACTAGAAATGCCTCTCCCAATTGTTTTTAAATTTCAAAGCCTGTGTTTCATAGTGCACGATTTGAATTAAATCTGGCTTGTGTTGGTGTCAAATCATCATTTTCATCGAGGAAATTGGATATTCTTGTCAACTAACTTGTGAACGTCTCTTCTGATTAGCTTCAGATCTTCAACGCTGATATTTAACTGCATTAACCTTTAATTCCACTGTTCCATTCCACTTGTGTGTATTGAGGTAGAGGGACGGAGGTTTGTGGGATATAGTGATACCTTTATCAGATCGCGCAGAGACCTAAACACATTATGGCTTTCAGTCACATGTAGTTCATTCTTAGATAATAATAATGTATTCACTCCTGAAAATTCTGCTGGTAAAGGATTTGACTCTATCCAAGATTTACTCAGATTAAATATGGGCGTCCCGGGCATGCAGAAAATGTTAATGCCTCCTACGGGGCATTTACTGTGTTAATCAGGTAACAGTAAACACCCGTAGTATTGTAACGGGTGAGAACCACAGTCTTGGTTCTCGAGGGTCACAACAGAAGAAAGGTAGAGGTCACATAAGTGGAAGATATGAATGAAGCAGATGCCAAAATTTGGTGTTAATAATGACCCGTACAGCTAAAGTAATATATTCATGATGAGGCTCTAAACCCGAAAGGGTTATGCAGCACCTGGAGAATAGGAAGCAGTCGGGGCTGGGATAATATAATAGCTCCAATTCTTTGGATCAAGAGCTCTTAACCAGCATTAAGGCACTTCCCTGGAAGAGCCTGGTAGTTGAAGAACGCTAAATGCAATAAACAGAATAATTCACACTACGAACAATTGTGAGTTTTATTTAAAAAAATGACGAATTTCAGTCTAGTAAACTGATCATTATATTTCATTAATATTAACGATACTAGAAGCATAACGAGCTTATAGTATGGAGAACCCCGGTTAACCACTGTTACAATGGAATGGAACACGAGATGCATTGTGGACTTAGGATTAAGCATCTCATTCTCGCACCATGAGGGACACACGTTCAGAAATCAACGTTTTCTATTTTTCCTTCGTTCACCTCGTTGCCAGACGCACCACAGCCTGTTTTGAGAATTTTCCAATTTGTGTTTGCACGGTTAAACATTTTTAATAAATCAATGCATATAACACAGCCCAGCTCAGCCAAACCTAACCTTCCTAACTTAAAGTTATATAAGATAGGAAGAAAATGAAGCAACGTTGGCCACTACGTTACAAAACCGACGCAGGAGTGTGTTGTGATTTAAGAATCAGAAGAAACTGTGAACTACCGCTTAAGACATATGTTAAAATTGCGACCTGGGCTTGTTAATCCAGGTCTGGTAGTTGGAATTAAGCCAGGTCTAGTAGCTGGGTTTGTTAAGCTAACTCTGGTGGTTGGGTATGATAAGGCATCTCTAGTAGCAAGGTTTGTTAAGCCAATTCTAGTAGCTGGGAAGAACAGAAAGACACAATACCGTGACTGGAACAATACACAAATAACCCGCACATAGGAGAGAGGAGCTTATGACGACGTTTTGGTCCGACTTAGACCATTTACAAAGATACACTGACTTTGTAAATGGTCCACGTCGGACCGAAACGTCGTCGTAAGCTTCTCTCTCCTATGTGCGGGTTATTTGTGTCTAGTATCTGGGTTTGCTAAGCCAGGTCTGGTAGCTGGGCTTGTTAAACAAAAACTGAAAAAAATATTGTGTTTTAAGAGCTGCTTTAATATGTAATTAGTTGAATGTTCTCCATTACTCTATTTTATAAACTCAGGAAATATGTATAAACTGGGAATTTTACGTATTGTTAAATCTGTTGCAATTAATTGTATTAAAGTTCCATATAACTTTCAACAATGCTTACTTAAACCTACTTGCAGTTAATTTATTTTTATGTGTTTATCTGTTAGAATATAATTTCGAAGAATGATTTACAAACATACACACGTTTTACTAATACACTTATGTTCCATATCTCTGGACACATTTTGTTTAATTAATTATTCACTTACGAATATAAACATCCAGTATTACAGCATAAACATACAGTATAAGGTTAATTGCTTAGCAGGTATGTCTCGTAAAAGCTCTGGAGAGAGACAGAGACAGAGACTGAGGATATCTCATAGGTTTTGGTGCTGCATCATTAATGCCAGCGACTTATAATTGACTTTAACCTCAACCAACATTTTATAAACGAGGATTTTGGTTATTTTTTGTAGTGTTAGTCATAAAAAATTAGTAGATTTTTCCACACATCTCTGATTCCTTCCTCGACTCAGCAGCAAGTGATCTTCCTGAACATAGCCACTTGCAAACCTCTTGGTTATGTTGGGTCATCTGATCATAAGGCTGCCTTTGTAGCACAAAACATACCGAGGGAACGAAGCGAAGAATCATATTGCACAGGCTGGCTGTGGGAGGAAAGAAACTGTCCGAACTTTTACTCGTAATTTGCCGCCTTCGAATGGAATATTCTTCTCCAAGACAATGTTGGTAAGCAAGTGAACGCCTTCGCTAAACATATATTTAATCTCCAACTTAAGTTTATTTCTCACCGGCGGCATGTAACAAGGCCTTCAGATCGTTCTTGTTCTGGCTATTCTTCCCGAGAGTTCTAATCTGCTATGTACAAGTTTTGGAGAAGGTAAAAGAGGCATCTATCTTTCACAGGCAAACCTATCGGCAAATGGAAGAAGTCCAAACTTGCTGAACAATTTGCTACCAAGATGAAAGCTCCTGATCCAGTTAAGGAGCCTTCATTGCTGGCCGCAAGAACTGTGTAAAAGTTGTCGAATACTGTGGACCAGGACACAGAGAGCCTTAGATTACTGAGTAGATACGCCTCTAAATCGCAATTTAATAACTCTGCCTAACACTGTGTGGTTAGTCAATTGCTGTGGGATGTCTACTTCAATAACCAACCTCACCTCATTCCAAAACAGCATTAACATGCAGATTAATTAACTTTAACATTTACTTCTGCATGAGAGGCAATGCACAACGATCACTAGCTTACAGATATATATCAACTTGAGGTAAACGTTAGCAGGTCACATTTGCTACTGATGGTCTCTAAAGAGCTTGATGTGAATACTGGACCTATGGTAAGAATAATGGAAGAGTTTCAGAATCCAGGGATGTGTTGTATATCATAGGGACGACTTATGACTCCGAAATGTCTATGAACAATCACGTAGAAAACTTTTCAAGCAAGGCAACCAAGAAACAAACAACACTTAGGCTGCAAAACTTTGTAGGAGTCACAAATGTGCAGTCACCTTGAGTTTACACCTCTCTCTGTGATTCCTTTCACACTACCTCGTCTACGACATCTGAGCAAAATAGAGAACAGTGCAAGGTGACTTACCTATTTCCTGAACTCATCCTGGATAGACTGTCATTTCAGCAGCGCCTACAACACCGGAGACATTTGGATGGCTTTACTGTCAAGAACAAGTCCAACTTTACCAAAGTTTTACACTTCATGGGCAGCGGGAAGTATTTTCTATACCACAAGACAGGACTAAAAGAGCAGTTACACCCTGCCTGTGCCTTTCTCAAGAAATCTTTTCATCTATGATCAATCATTCCTTGAATGACACGAGCCCGGAACATTTTCTCATTGCGTACACACGACAATGAAATGGTCATTTTATAAATGAATTCACTGGCCAACAGCTGACTCCGACTTTATCCTGTTAATACTAAAGACGTTTAAATGAGTTTAGAAAGGTAAAAGATAGTACGATAGATTGTGGACTAAGGAACTCTTGGCCTAACCCTGTAGAAAACCTTGAATCGTGAAAGAGAGAGAGAGAGAGAGAGAGAGTTAGCCACCCCTCACACATCTTGAAATGATGTTCTTCAAGCTCTGTATAAACACTAGTACCTCTGTACTAGCATGTGCAATGTACAGACCTCAGTGGCAACATGCAGACCCTATCAACTTCCTAATGGAAAATATTGACTCCCTTCTGCTACAACACAACTGTCAACATATTATAATTGTTGGTGACCTCAACCAGCACCTTATACAGAGGGACTTTGATGACCTTCTTGCAGTGTTTGACATGAGAAACTTTGTTGATTTCCCAGTAGTGAGTGATCTGGCAGAAGGCATAGTCACTTGTCAACCCCCGGCTACGTTGGATCGTCTGACCACAAGGCTGTTTTTACCACACTTAAGATCCCAACAGAACGAGGTGAGGAGTCCACACGCACAACCTGGCTATGGGAAAGAGGTAATTGGCCAGCCCTTTGCTCTGAGCTCGCCACCACCGACTGGAATGCTCTTCTCCAGGGGGATGTTGACAACCAAGTGAAAGCCTTCACTGGACACATCCTTAATCTGCAACAAGAACACATTCCTCACCGGCAATATGTGACAAAGCCTACATATTGGTTTGGCTTTCGTTGTAGAGAGGCTGCTACTGCTAAGTACAAAGCATGGCGAAGGTATAAGAGATATCCTACCACCTATAACAGGAACTTGCACATGCAAGACTGTAGGCATATGGGTGATGTTCAAAAGTGGGCCATTGCTAAATGGGAGGTGGACACTAAAAGAAAGTTAGCATCAGGTAGGTAGGGCTCCAAAACCTGGTGGTCCCTGGTCAAGGACAGACAAGGTTATCTGCCTGATGAACTTATTCCACCTCTAAATCGACAGGATGGGGACCACCTCTACTAGTAGTCAAGAGAAGGCGGACCTCTTTGCTGAACACTTTGCTACCAAAATGCAAGTTCCTGATCCAGCAAGGGACCCTCCTTGGCTAGCTGCAAGAACTGTGTCAAAACTGTCAGTGGTGACAATAAGGCAGGAGGAGGTGCATTTCTTCTTAAATCACTTGACCAAGAAAAGGCCACGGGCCCAGACAAGTTGAGCCCAAGATTGCTTGAGAAGATGTGCAGACCAGCTAGCAGCACCTCTAACTCGCATCTTTCAGCACTGCCTAGTACAGTGCAAATGGCCCTCCATGGAAAGAGGCAAATGTAGTCCCTGTTCACAAAAAAGAAGAGCAGAGCAGAAATCAGCAACTACAGACCAGTGTCACTCCTGTCAATCACTGGTAAGATCCTTGAGACAATAATCTCAAGACAAATGATAGATTTTTTTTGACTACCACTCACTACTTTGTGATCGTCAATATGGCTTCAGGAAAGGTTACTCTGCTGCTGATCTGTTGTTAAACCTCTCCACTAAGTGGCACCAGTCACTGGATGAATCCAAAGTCAGCTGTGTGGTAGCACTGGACATTGCTGGCGCTTTCGACCGGGTGTGGCACCAGGGCCTCTTAGCAAAACTTCAAGCACTGGGAATTGCAAGCCTCACGCTATGTCTCCTCAGTAATTACCTTCATGGTAGACTCTAAGTGTAGTCCTCAATGGAACGGAATCAGCAAGGCATCCTATTGGGGCAAGGTTCCACAAGGAAGTGTGCTGGTCCACTGTTATGGAATGTCTACTTCAACGACCTTCTTCATCTCATCCCAGAATCACATGCATATGCAGACGACTGTACACTGACATTCACTTATCCAAGAGAAGAAATGCCAGCGGCTCTAAGCTACATCAATCACCACCTGAGAGCTATATCAGCTTGGGGAAATAGATGGCAAGTAACATTTGCACCTGAGAAAACGCAAATGATGATCGTCTCTAGGCACCATGATGGTAATGCTTGGTGCAGTAGTAAGGATGAATGGGACGATGTTGGCACCTGGAGAAGAAGTTGATATCCTTGGGGTGAAATTTGACTCAAACTAAACCATGAAGAACCATGTTGTAAATCTTGCAAACAAGGCAGCCAGGAAGCTTACAGCACTTAGAGAGAGAGAGAGAGAGAGAGAGAGAGGGCAGTAGTAAGGATGAATGGGAGGGTGTTGGCACCTGGAGAAGAAGTTGATATCCTTGGGGTGAAATTTGACTCCAAACTAACCATGAAGAACCATGTTGTAAATCTTGCAAACAAGGCAGCCAGGAAGCTTACAGCACTTCGCCGTATCTCGCATCTGCTTGACAGTAGGGGTTGCAAGATCCTGTACGAGGCACAAGTACGCTCACACCTTGAGTATGCTCCACTTTCTTGGTTTGCCTGCCCCCCCCTCTCATCTGCGACTGCTTGACAGAGTAGAGAACAGAGCAAGACGTCTCATCTCTCGTCTGGACCCATCCTGGATAGATCTGTCATTTCAGCAGAGCCTTCAACATAGGAGGGATGTGGGTGGCCTTACTGTTATGTACAAGGCCAATATTGTCAAAGCACCACACTTGGATCCACTTCGAGGACAGCGTGAAACAAGCTTTTATGCCACAAGACGGGCAGAAAGCAGCAACTTCACTCTGGCTGTACCCTTCTCCAGAACATCACTCCATCTGAGATCATACATACCCAGGATGACTCGAGTATGGAAGACATTTGTACAGCATAATGATGTCAACGAGATAAAGTCAGTTGATCAAATGAAAATGCTGGCCCACAGATGGCTCCAACTTCATCTTGTTCCCTACTTGTATGTCTCATAACAATAAAAATGCTTTCAAATGAGCTGATGTAGGTAACAGCTCTTAGCTTGCCAATAAAGTTAGGAATCCTTTACCTGTAAATAGCTTGTCAATAAAGTTAGGGATCCTTAACCTTGTCAAACCCTGTGTAAAAAAAAAAAAAAAAAAAAAAAAAAAAAAAAAAAAAAAAAAAAAAAAGAGAGAGAGAGATAGAGACAGAGAGACAGAGCATGAGGAGGTAGCTGATTGGGTTTTGTCTTCCACTTCTCACAGCTTCTCAGGGACGAGTTTCACCAAGGTTATCATAAAATGATTTGCTCTCTCATATATAACTTTATTTTCATATTATTATTTCAGTTTCCTTAGTCAATTCCCAACATCAAATTATTAATTAACGCTCCTTGTAAACTTTTAACATTTCCTTTACCCTTGGATGGGTTAGGTGTGGGAGATATACACTCCGCAGGATATACATTGAGGAAATACATTGAACATACCACTATGTTCTTCTGTACCGGACACTTTTAACCTACAGATTTTAAGGATCCATCATTCTACAAATATTTTCTACACGATAACTGACTGCAGTTAGGGAGTGCGATTGTCTTCGGATTGTCTTCCCAACAATTCTCAAAATAGCGAGGGTCACTCCGATACACAAAGGAGGTGACCAAGCAGACTTTAGTAACTATAGACCAATATCTAACTTACCACTCCTCTCTAAAATCTTTGAAAAATTAATTCATAGACGGATCTATTCCTACCTCGTCTCACATAACATACTAAACCCCTGTCAGTTTGGATTCAGGAATAATAAAAGCACAAATGATGCTATCATACACATGCTAGAACTAATATATACCGCTCTCGAAAAGAAAGAAGTCCCGCTGGGAATTTTTATTGATTTACGTAAAGCTTTTGATACAGTCGACCCTGAACTGCTGTACACTAAATTAACACACTATGGTATAAGAGGCCACTCCCTCAACTACCTAAAGTCATACCTTAGCAACAGAAGCCAATATGTGCACAGAAAGGGTGCAAACTCTTCCACACAATCAATCACAGTCGGAGTCCCACAGGGAAGCGTCCTTGGACCACTCCTCTTTCTCATCTACATCAACGACCTACCGAATACATCACAGCTTCTCAAACCCATGTTATTTGCAGATGACACTACTTACGTCTTCTCTCACCCAAACCCAGTCATACTCGCCAACACAGTATATGCCGAATTGCAGAAAATATCTGCCTGGATGATGACTAATAAACTTACACTGAATACTGATAAAACTTACTTCATTCAGTTTGGAAACAAAGCCACAAATGTTCCACTTAACATAACGCTAAACGGATCACCCATCACAAGACTCACGGAGGGAAAATTCCTAGGAATCCACCTTGACAGTCGCCTCAAGTTCCAGACACATATACAACAAATAACCAAGAATATCTCTAAGACTGTAGGCATATTATCAAAGATACGATACTATTTTCCACAATCAGCTCTCCTTGCACTATATCATTCACTCATCTACCATTATCTCACATATGGAATTTGTGCATGGGGATCAACAACATTAAATCACATATGACCACTAATAAACCAGCAATAGGCAGCAGTCAGAATGATAACAAATTCCCACACCCAAGAGCATACTCCACCAATATTCAAAAGTCTAAATCTGCTCACCATTAAGAACATCCATATTTATTCATGTGCCTACTACATACATAGAACAATACACGCAAGTATAAACCCTCAACTCAAACTTCTCCTCACCAATCTTAACAGGACACACGACCATAACACAAGACACAGATCTCTTTTTGATGTACCCCGTGTCCGTATCAAACTGTGTAAAAACTCTATGCACATAAAAGGCCCCAAAATTTGGAATTCATTACCAGAAAATACCCAAGTAACTCGGTCTGAAAATCAATTTAAGACTTCTCAAAAGCCATCTAATCACCCTAGACTAAATGCTCAATACTCAATATCTAACACTATCAGTAAATCTACCTATTACCTGAATCTTAAAACATCATGACTAGACGACCAAACTCATATATTGACAAATTACCACATAGAAATATACATACCTACCAAAACCAGTATTGCCCTTCACCAAATTGTAGCAGTCTCATACTGTAAACTACTGAAAACTACTGAAAACTACTGAAAACTACTGAAAACTATTGAAAACTACTGAAAACTGCTCCTGAATCATGTTTCATAAAAAGCATTTTTGAGTACATGAATATATCCTTTTGTTTGTGTAAACTAGATTCACTCATTATTAATAGAACTACTGTACAACTATGATAATTTCTTTAGTGATAAGTAGTCAGTAAGCCATTGAATTAAGTCAGCCCATAATGCCTAGGCATAATAGAGGCTCTATTTGCACTGCAACCCATTATTGTCAAAAAATATAATCTTAATGTACTACTTGCAAAGAAATAAATGAATCTGAATCTGAATCTGAATATAAATGTAGAAGATACAAAATAACCATATGGGCAACATGGATGAGAGAACACAAGTGCATACACATAAGACATCTTTACCGGATATGTTTCGGTCCTGTCCTTAAAGAGAAGGTCCTGCCTGCACACTTCAAATAAGGTTTAATAAAGTAGTTTTTATTCCAGTGGTTCTCATGATGGAGCAGCACCAGTTACACCACTGATGACGGATCAACACCAGTTACACCACTGATGACGGATCAACACCAGCTACACCACTGATGATGGAGCAGCACCAGCTACACTACTGATGACGGAGCAGCACCAGCTACACCACTGAATGATAGACAAGGCCTTTAAATAAAGTTAAATACCTTAATATTTTCTCTTTCATCAACTAACAATGACAGGATAACATGGTCTGTCGTGCAGGGTTTTTAAACAATATACATTTTGTTGACACTGGTATGTCAGTACTCACCTATTTGTGATTGCAGGGGTTGATTCACAGCTCCTGGCCCCGCCTCTTTGCTGGTCGCTACTAGATCCACTCTCTCCCTGCTCCATGAACTTCATCATATCTTTTCTTAAAGCTATGTATGGATCCTACCTCCACTACACCATTCTCCAGATTGTTCCACTTCCTGACAACTCTATGACTAAAGAAATACTTCCTAACATCCCTGTGACTCATCTGAGTCTTCATCTTCCAGTTGTGACCCTTTGTTCCCGTGTTAGTTCTCCGATACACCATGCCTGTATCCACGTTATCATGTCGCCCCTATCCCTCTTGTCCTCCAGTGTCGTCAGGTCGATTTCCCTTAACCTGCCCTCGTAGGACATACCCTTTAGCTCTGAGACTATTCTTGTTGCAAACCTTTGAACTTCCTCTAGCTTCTTAACGTGATTGACCAGGTGTGGGTTCCATACCGGTGCTGCATACTCCAACATGGGCCTGACGTACACGGTGTACAGAATCTTGAACAATTCCTTACTAAGGTGTCAAAACACTGTTCTTAGGTGTGATAGGCGCCCATGTGCTGCAGCAGTTATTTGGCTGATGTGCGCCTCAGGAGATGTGCTCAGTATTATATTCACCCCAAGATATTTTTTCTTGAGTGAGGGTTGCAGTGTTTGGCCCCCTACCCTGTATTCTGTCTGCGGTCTTTTTGGCCTTTCCCAATCTTCATGACTTTACACTTGGTGGGGTTAAACTCCAGGATCCAGTTTCTGGACGAGACTTACACCCTGTCCAGATCCCTTTGTAGCCCTGCCTGATCCTCATCCGACTGAATTCTTGCATTAGCTTCACATCGTCTCTACACAGGGACATATCTGAATTTATCCCTTCCGTCATGTCATTCAAATATACCAGAAACAGCGCCGGCCCTAGGACTGACCCACTCATCACAGGCGCCCATTCTGACAACTCATCACGTACCATGATTTGCTGTTGCTTTCCTGTCAGGTATTCTATGATCCTATTTTACCTCCCTGCTCCTCGAGCATTTGCGCTAATCTCTTGTGTGGAACTGTGTCGAAAGCCTTCTTACAGTCCAAGAAAATGCAATCTACCTACCCCTCTCTCTCTCTCTTCTCTCACTTCCGTCACCTTATCGTAAAACTCCAGTAGGTTTGTGACACAGGATTTCCCTTCCCTAAAACCGTGTTGGTTGTCGTGTACAAGTATATTACTTTCTAGGTGCTGCACCACTCTTCTCCTGATAATCATCTCCATGACTTTGCATACTATATATGCCAGTGATACTGGTCTATAGTTTAATGCTGCCTGTCTGTCTCATTTCTTAAAAATTGGAGCTTCATTTGCTGTCTTCCACACTCAAGTAGTTATATTGATATATTGAAGATTGTTGTTAGTGTTTGTGAGTCAGTGCTGGTGCGTCAGTGCTGGTTCGTCAGAGCTGGTGTGCCCGTGCTAGTGTGTCCATGCTAGTGTGTCCGTGCTAGTGTGTCCATGCTAGTGTGTCCGTGCTAGTGTGTCCATGCTAGTGTGTCCGTGCTAGTGTGTCCGTGCGGGCGCGTCTGTGCTGGTTGGCCCGTGCTAATGTGCCCGCACAATGATACGTAGTAATCTTATGCTAATATCCATAAATGTTCTTAAAAAAAAGGTGATGCTGTAATTCAAGGAGTCTAAAATCTCAGTGTTGCATAAATTGCTTCTCTAACTTTCTCATTCACTTGTGACTGACAAGGAACCAAGAAATATGGGCAGCCCTTGACTTTTAGTTCCCTATCTGCTTAAAAAGCAAGAAAAAAGGTAATCCTTTTGTGATATGTAAATCTAACCTTTGTTGTAGGGAGGGAGGGAGAGAGAGAGAGAGAGAGAGAGTCTGGAATATTAAAATATTTAGCAGGAAGAAAGGCAAAAGCCTGTAATGTACTGTAATGCGTGAGTGTCAGTATATTATAATTCAATGTTTAAACCAAAATCAAATATTCCTTTTGTAGTAAAAATTAGCTGGATGTTGGGGAGATTAATAAAGTTCTCAGTGTTGACGTTTTAGACAAGTTCACTGTCGACAACAGATACGATCCTGAGTTTTTGTGTATTAATGGTACCTACGTATGGTGAAGCAATATTTAATTACTTATAAAAAAGAAACACTGGAGAAACAACATTGTTGAAGACTCAAAATCAACAACTAACTCGACAAAGTAATTTGCTGGAGAGATAAGACTAAATATATACTTAATGACTTCAGTATGTGTGAAAAACTCACAAAGCGAAACACTTAACAAATTCAAGAGAATAACTCCCCAGCTATTAAGCTTCTAAGATCAATCCGAAACACAAAAATAACATAGCTCAGTGACCCATAGTCTCTAATAGAGGATCTTTCTCTAACTTTCTCACCAAATAGCTGCAAAGTATTACTGCTTCTCAAGGGTACAGCTGCAACCCAATAGAGAGAAAAAAGAGTTACGTAAACGTACTCTCTTGACACGCTTTACAGTAGGTGATACGATCAATAGGGCACAAGAGGCCATGAACTAATAATGGCGGATAATGTAGTTTCAGAGGCGGAGTCGGGAACTGATTCTCGATAATACCTCTCTGCAAATACATCTCTGTATGCGCAGACGCATGCGCGCGCGCACACACACACATACACACACACACACACACACACACACACACACACACACACACACACACACACACACACACACACACACACATACACACACACCTCCACCCAACACCTAAGCTATAGAATCCCCACAGTATGCCTACCAGGTCTCCCACCCTCACAGGCCCCCCAAACCACAGGTGTTGGAAAGGAAACTGAAGGCATGGTACACAAAACGCTGATGGAATAACAAATAAGTGGGAGGAGGGCAAGAAAGAGTCAAAGAAGCATCACCGACATCATAGCTCTACAGAAACCAAGCTTACAGGTATGATAACAGATGCCATCTTTCCAACGGGATACCAAATCCTGAGGAAAGACAGAGGGAACAGGGGGGGGTGGAGGAGTGGCGTTGCTGATCAAAAATCGCTGGAATTTTGATGAGCTGGAGAGAGAAGATAGCGGAGAAGAAAGTGATTACATAGTGGGAACACTTCACTCTGGAGGTCCCAAGGTGGTAATAGCAGTGATGTATAACCCACCACAGAACAGCAGGAGGCCAAGGCAAGAGTACGACGAGAGCAATAGAGCGATGGTTGACACACTGGCTAGAGTGGCCAGAAGAGCTCATGCATGCAGGGCAAAGCTCCTGATCATGGGTGACTTTAACCACAAGGAGATAGATTGGGAGAACTTGGACCCACATGGGGGCCAAGATACTTGGAGGGCTAAGATGATGGAGGTGGTACTGGAGAACTTCATGTACCAACACGTAAGGGACACTACAAGAGAGAGAGGAGAGGATGAACCAGCAAGGCTGGACTTAGTATTCACCTTCAGTAGTGCAGATATCGAGGACATCACATATGAAAGACCCCTTGGGGCCAGTGACCATGTGGTTGTAAGCTTCGAATACACAGTAGAGCTACAAGTGGAGGGAGAAGCAGGAAGGCCAGGACGAATGAAGCCAAACTACAAGAAAGGGGGACTACACAGGAATGAGGAACTACCTGAACGGGGTTCAGTGGGACAGAGAACTGGCAGGGAAACCAGTTAATGAGATGATGGAATATGTAGCAATAAAATGCAAGGAGGCTGAGGAGAGGTTTGTACCCAAGGGTAACAGGAGTAATGAAAAAGCCAGGATGAGCCCATGGTTTACCCAAAGGTGCAGGGAGGCAAAAACCAAGTGTGCTAGGGAATGGAAGAAATATAGAAGGCAAAGGACCCAGGAGAATAAGGAGAACAGTCGTAGAGCCAGAAATGAATATGCACAGATAAGAAGGGAGGCCCAAAGACAATATGAAAATGACATAGCAGCGAAAGCCAAATCTGACCCGAAACTGTTGTACAGCCACATCAGGAGGAAAACAACAGTCAAGGACCAGGTAATCAGGCTAAGGAAGGAAGGAGGAGAGACAACAGGAAATGACCGGGAAGTATGTGAAGAACTCAACAAGAGATTCAAAGAAGTGTTCACAGAGGAGACAGAAGGGACTCCAGAAAGACGGAGAGGTGGGGCACACCACCAAGTGCTGGACACAGTGCACACAACCGAGGAAGAAGTGAAGAGGCTTCTGAGTGAGCTAGATACCTCAAAGGCAATGGGGCCAGATAACATCTCCCCATGGGTATTGAGAGAGGGAGCAGAGGCGCTATGTGTACCCCTAACAACAATATTCAATACATCTATCGAAACCGGGAGATTGCCTGAGGCATGGAAGACAGCAAATGTAGTCCCAATCTTTAAAAAAGGAGACAGACATGAAGCATTAAACTACAGACCAGTGTCACTGACATGTATAGTATGCAAAATCATGGAGAAGATTATCAGGAGAAGAGTGGTGGAACACCTAGAAAGGAATGATCTCATCAACAGCAGCCAGCATGGTTTCAGGGACGGGAAATCCTGTGTCACAAACCTACTGGAGTTCTATGACATGGTGACAGCAGTAAGACAAGAGAGAGAGGGGTGGGTGGATTGCATTTTCTTGGACTGCAAGAAGGCGTTTGACACAGTTCCACACAAGAGATTGGTGCAAAAACTGGAGGACCAAGCAGGGATAACAGGGAAGGCACTACAATGGATCAGGGAATACTTGTCAGGAAGACAGCAGCGAGTCATGGTACGTGGCGAGGTGTCAGAGTGGGCACCTGTGACCAGCGGGGTCCCGCAGGGGTCAGTCCTAGGACCAGTGCTGTTTCTGGTATTTGTGAACGACATGACGGAAGGAATAGACTCTGAGGTGTCCCTGTTTGCAGATGACGTGAAGTTGATGAGAAGAATACACTCGATCGAAGACCAGGCAGAACTACAAAGGGATCTGGACAGGCTGCAGAACTGGTCCAGCAATTGGCTCCTGGAGTTCAATCCCACCAAGTGCAAAGTCATGAAGATTGGGGAAGGGCAAAGAAGGCCGCAGACGGAGTACAGTCTAGGGGGTCAGAGACTACAAACCTCACTCAAGGAAAAAGATCTTGGGGTGAGTATAACACCAGGCACATCTCCTGAAGCGCACATCAACCAAATAACTGCTGCAGCATATGGGCGCCTAGCAAACCTCAGAACAGCATTCCGACATCTTAATAAGGAATCGTTCAGGACCCTGTACACCGTATACGTTAGGCCCATATTGGAGTATGCGGCACCAGTTTGGAACCCACACCTAGCCAAGCACGTAAAGAAACTAGAGAAAGTGCAAAGGTTTGCAACAAGACTAGTCCCAGAGCTAAGAGGTATGTCCTACGAGGAGAGGTTAAGGGAAATCAACCTGACGACACTGGAGGACAGGAGAGATAGGGGGGACATGATAACGACATACAAAATACTGAGAGGAATTGACAAGGTGGACAAAAACAGGATGTTCCAGAGATTGGACACAGTAACAAGGGGACACAGTTGGAAGCTAAAGACACAGATGAATCACAGGGATGTTAGGAAGTATTTCT
>NC_091303.1:33098226-33120726 GCF_038502225.1 Cherax quadricarinatus | reverse complement strand
AAGGTACAGGAGGCATAGGACCCAGGAAAACAAGGAGATTAGTAGAAGAGCCAGAAACGAGTATGCGCAGATAAGGAGGGAGGCCCAGAGACAGTATGAAAACGACATAGCATCGAAAGTCAAATCTGACCCGAAACTGCTGTATAGCCACATTAGGAAGAAGACAACAGTCAAGGACCAGGTGATAAGGCTGAGGAAAGAAGGTGGGGAACTCACAAGAAACGATCAAGAGGTATGTGAGGAGCTCAACACGAGATTTAAGGAAGTATTTACAGTAGAGACAGGAAGGACTCTGGGGGGACAGACCAGATGGGGACACCAACAAGGAATACACCAACAAGTGTTGGACGACATACATACAGATGAGGAGGAGGTGAAGAAACTGCTAAGGGACATCGATACCTCAAAGGCAATGGGACCGGACAACATCTCTCCATGGGTCCTTAGAGAGGGAGCAGATATGTTGTGCGTACCACTTACCACAATCTTCAACACATCCCTGGAAATTGGGCAACTACCTGAGGTATGGAAGACAGCAAATGTAGTTCCCATTTTCAAAAAAGGAGACAGAAAAGAGGCACTAAACTATAGACCTGTGTCATTGACGTGTATAGTATGCAAAATTATGGAGAAGATTATCAGGAGGAGAGTGGTGGAGCACCTGGAACGGAACAGGAGTATAAATGCCAACCAGCACGGATTCACGGAAGGCAAATCCTGTGTCACAAACCTTCTGGAGTTTTATGATAAAATAACAGAAGTAAGACAAGAGAGAGAGGGGTGGGTTGATTGCATCTTCTTGGACTGCAAGAAGGCCTTTGACACAGTTCCTCACAAGAGATTAGTGCAGAAGCTAGAGCATCAGGCGCATATAACAGGAAGGGCACTGCAATGGATCAGAGAATACCTGACAGGGAGGCAACAACGAGTCATGGTACGTAATGATGTATCACAGTGGGCACCTGTGACGAGCGGGGTCCCACAGGGGTCGGTCCTAGGACCAGTGCTATTTTTGGTATATGTGAACGACATGACGGAAGGGTTAGACTCAGAAGTGTCCCTGTTTGCAGATGATGTGAAGTTAATGAGGAGAATTAAATCTGATGAGGACCAGGCAGGACTTCAAAGAGACCTGGACAGACTGGACACCTGGTCCAGCAAATGGCTTCTCGAATTTAATCCTGCCAAATGCAAAGTCATGAAGATAGGGGAAGGGCACAGAAGACCACAGACAGAGTATAGGCTAGGTGGCCAAAGACTGCAAACCTCACTCAAGGAGAAAGATCTTGGGGTGAGTATAACACCGAGCATGTCTCCGGAAGCACACATCAATCAGATAACTGCTGCAGCATATGGGCGCCTGGCAAACCTGAGAACAGCATTCCGACACCTTAGTAAGGAATCATTCAAGACACTGTACACCGTGTATGTCAGGCCCATACTGGAGTATGCAGCACCTGTTTGGAACCCGCACTTGATAAAGCACGTCAAGAAACTAGAGAAAGTACAAAGGTTTGCAACAAGGTTAGTTCCAGAGCTAAGGGGAATGTCCTATGAAGAAAGATTAAGGGAAATCGGCCTGACGACACTGGAGGACAGGAGGGTCAGGGGAGACATGATAACGACATATAAAATACTGCGTGGAATAGACAAGGTGGACAAGGACAGGATGTTCCAGGGAGGGGACACAGAAACAAGAGGCCACAATTGGAAGTTGAAGACACAAATGAGTCAGAGAAATAGTAGGAAGTATTTCTTCAGTCATAGAGTTGTAAGGCAGTGGAATAGCCTAGAAAATGACGTAGTGGAGGCAGGAACCATACACAGTTTTAAGACGAGGTTTGATAAAGCTCATGGAGCGGGGAGAGAGAGGGTCTAGTAGCAACCGGTGAAGAGGCGGGGCCAGGAGCTAGGACTCGACCCCTGCAACCACAAATAGGTGAGTACACACACACACACACACACACACATATATATATACACACACACACACACACACACACACACACACACACACACACACACACATACACACACACACACATACACACACACACACACATATATACACACACACACACACATACACACACACACGCACACGCACACACACACACACACACACACACACACACACACACACACACACACACACACACACACACACACATACACACACACACACACACACAGCAACTGGCTCCTTGAATTTAACCCCACCAAATGCAAAATTTTGAAGATCGAGGAAGGGCAAAGAAGACCGCTAGGTGGCTAGGTGGCCAAAGACTGCAAACTTCGCTCAAGGAGAAAGATCTTGGGGTGAGTATAATAACGAGCACATCTCCGGAAGCACACATCAACCAGATAACTGCTGCACCATATGGGCGCCTGGCAAACCTGAGAATAGCTTTCCGATACCTCAGTAAGGAATCGTTCAAGACTCTGTACACCGTGTACGTCAGGCCCATACTGGGGTAAGCAGCACCAGTTCGAAACCCACACCTGGTCAAGCACGTCAAGAAACTAGAGAAAGTGCAAAGGTTTGCAACAAGGATAGTTTCAGAGCTAAGAGGAATGTTCTACTAAGAAAGGTCAAAGGAAATCGGCCTGACGACACTGGAGGACAGGAGGGTAAGGGGAGACATGATAAGGACATAGAAAATACTGCAAGAAATAGATATGGTTGGCAGAGACAGGATGTTCCAGAGATGGGACACAGACACAAGGGGTCATAATTGGAAGTTGAAGACTCAGATGAGTTAAAGTGATGTTAGAAAGTATTTCTTCAGTCATAGAGTTGTCAGGAAGAGGAATAATCTGGCAAGTTATGTAGCGGAGGCAGGAAACATACATAGTTTGAAGACGAGGTATAATGAGGTTCATCGAGCAGGGACAGAGAGGACCTAGTAGCGACCAGTGAAGAGGCGGGGTCAGGAGCTGTGTCTCGACCCCTGCAACCACAATTAGGTGAGTACAATTAGGTGAGCACACACACACACACATCACTGAGCCCATGCCTAGTCAAACACGTGCAGAAGCTAGGAAAGGTTCATTGGTATGGAACCAGACATGCACCAGATCTAGGGAAAATGAGCTGTAAAGAGACTGCAGTAACTGAACCTCTTAACGCTGGCATAAATGACATGAGAGATATGATTACTACATACAAAATTCAAAGAGGAATTTGTAGGACAAACAGACTATGTAAGATAAAAGGGCCAGGATCAAGGAAACACCGATGAAAGCTGAAGACTCGGGGATGTCATGAAGCATTTCTTTAGTCTCAGGATGGTTGAGAAGTGGAATGACTTGAATGAAGCAATGGTAGAGGCAGACTAAACACACAGCTGCAGCTAGACATGATAATTCACAAGAAGCCAGGAAACAATGATGTCAATCAAATTAGTCTAAGAATCTGTGTCAGGAACTGAGTCTCGACGCCCGCAAACATAGATCGGTTAGTACAAATCAGTGAGAACGTACACACACACGCACACACACACACACATCCACACAGCCTAAAGAACTGAAAAACAATTTCGGAATGACATCAGAGACCGCTACCTCAATCACAAACAAGGGGACTGTAGGGAACGAAGGAGTGACAATATATACAGAGGCCCTGTCAAACCATCGCGGAGCCAGAGAAAAAGAGAGACTCACATCAGGAGCAATCGAGGAGCCTGTAGAAAATGAAAGAGCTAAGTTATATGTGGAGGCCCTAACAGACCACAGCAGAGTCCAGGGAAGCTGAGAAGGGAAAATGACAGGGGACTGGGCCCAAGGAAGAAACTGAAGAAAGGAAAGCTGCAATGGAGGCAACTAAATCGAATCAGGGGGATACATACAGATATGCAGTGGGAGAATGAGATGGAGAGGTCAGTCTTTGTTTATGGGCTTCAGGAAGTTGAAGGGAAAACTTATGAAGCAAGAAGACAAGGGGAGAAAAATGCGATCGAAAGCATCATAAAAGCAATAGGAGAAGATGACATGACCTAGCTGGCAAATTTTCGGATAATAGGGGGGTTTGCAAGAACAAGATCCCAACCAGTCAAAGTGACTTTCAAGGCAGAATCGGTTTGAAACAGGATCCTGCAGGAGAAAACAAGACTAAGGGACATGCCGGCATACCAGAAGGTGTATCTCGACTGTGACAGAACACAAGAAGAAAGTCAGAAACTGAAAGAGATGGTACAAAGACGAAAGGAGGAAAGAGGTGAAGATGGAGATGGACAGGAGAACCCAGACTCAGGAGGAAGATCAAATACAGCCTCCCTCACGACCACCTACAGAAGCACCCCTAACAAGGACAATCCCAAACATTCTAACCCGAAATACACATGCCATATCCAGTACCCCCACCCACCTCATTACAAACTCCACCCTCACACCAAACACCCATAGATCCTTATCAGGTCTCCCACTTCTCTAACCCAAATGCAATGCCCAGATCACAGTTTTAGAAAAGAAGTTGAAGGTTTGGTACACAAATGCAGGCGAAATAACAAATAAGTGTGAAGAGTGGCATGAAAGAATCTAGGAGACATCCCCAGACATGATGGCACTCACAGAACTGAAACTCACCAGGATGATAACAGATAAAATCTTTCCACCAAAATATCAAAACCTCAGGAAAGATAGAGGGAGGAGAGGGGGAGGAATAGTTGCACTACTCATTAAAAACCGGTGGGGATTTGAGGAAATGGATGGAATGTGTGAAAGGGACTACTTAGTAGGAACAATCCAGTCTGAGGGCCATAAGGTGGTAATTGCAGTAATGTACAACTCGCCACAGAACTGCAGGAGGCCAAGAGAAGAATACGGTGAGAGTAACAGAGCAATGGTTGACACACTAGCCGAGGTAGCCAGAAGAACTCACATGAAGGGAGCAAAGTTACTAGTTATGGGTGATTTCAACCACAAGGCGATTGACTGGGAAAACCTGGAGCCCCATGGGGGTCCCGAAACATGGAGAGCCAAGATGATGGATGTGGTACTGGAAAAACTCATGCATCAATATATTAGAGACACTACCAGAGAGAAAGAGAGGTTAGGACATCGAGGATATCACGTTTGAAAGGCCCCTTGGAGCTAGTGATCATGTGGGTTTGTGCTTTGATTACATAGTTGAAATACAAGTGGAGAGAGTAGCAGGAATAGGATGGGAATAACCAAACTTCAAAATGAGGGACTACACAGGCATGAGGAACTTCCTGCAAGACATTCAATGGGAGAGAGAACTAGCAGGAAAACCAGTAAAAGAACTGATGGACTATGTGACAACAAAATGAAAAGAGGCAGAGGAGAGTTTTGCTCCCAAGGGAAACAGAAATAATGGGAAGATCAGAACGAGTCCTTGGTTCACCCAAATGTGTAGGGAGGCAAAAACTAGGTGCACTAGAGAATGGAAAGGTACTGAAGACAATTCGATTCGATTCTTATAACCAGAGTCTTTGGTGAGATGGGTAAGGAAGAAGGATGGGTAAGGATAGAAATATTGGAAAAGGGGGGTAGGGGGGGGGTTAGGTAGGATATGAAAGGTAAGTGGCCCAACCACTTTGGTGCAATTTAAAAAGTATATGTGAAATAATAGAAAATTCTTGAAGGGGTATAATACTAACCCATCAGAGTCACATAGATATAACAGACATATAGGTACATGACTCTGAATTATTGGTAGTAGATATACAAGTTGCATTTTGTTTTTTTTTTGCGATTGCATAACGAATATTTAAACAAGACAAGGCGGTAATTATCTGGACAGTTCGTAAAGAATTACTTGACACGTTAGCTTCTTTCAAGGTGGTGTCCCGCCATAGTAAATGTAGTATATTTATAACAGTAGATGTAGAAGTAGAAAAGTTATACAAGATATCTCCCTAATTTGGGCCAGTCATTTTCTTAGTAGACATAGAAGGGTTCTGGTGTTACCCAATCATCTTCATCTGTAGGGAGGTTGCTCAAGATCATTGGTCGATGGTAATCGTCTTTATGGATGAAGCGACGCAGCCTCTGTGGGAGAGTCATTCTTTGGGTCCTGTGAGGAGGAGCATTAATGATATAGTCAGTGGTATTTTCAACTTGGAGAGGATGTTCTCTATCTGGTATGTAGAGTTCTTGCATTGCATAGAGTTGTCTCTTCTTTAGCGTATCAAGGCGTACATTTAAGGCAGTAATATCCTGCTGTACGTGTAAATCTGCCATTTTCACTATGTCTCTCCTCCTTGTGAAAATAAATGGTATAAAATACGGACACAATGGACACATAAACACATATGCAGTTTAATGTGATCCTTTGTTGACAACGTTTCGCCCACACAGTGGGCTTTTTCAAGTCACAAACAGATCTACCTGAGGTGGAAGGAACGGGAGTATTTATAGTCAGGTTCAGAATGTTGAGGTCAGGTGGAGAATGCTGCATCTGATGATCTGCCGGGTGGGGTTATAGTCTTGAGTAGCTTGGCAGGGGTATTGGACAAGTTGTGAGCAGACCTTCTGCAGTGTTCTATGTTCTTATGTGGGATAGCGATGAAGAAGTTTCTTGGCAAGCGGTTCAGCTATGTTATAGAAGCCATTGTTCTGGTTGAAATTGTTGGTTATAGAGATAAGCGATGATTCCAGGATTCTTCGGTATTGAGTGTTGTCTTCTGTGACGATAAGTCTTGAGTTTCTGTAGTTAATTAAATGGTTGTGTGAATTGCGATGTTGTACACAGGCATTCCTTGTATCGTCAGCCCTGCTTGCGTATTGGTGTTCTGAAATACGTGTTTGGAGGTCTCTTGATGTTTCGCCCACGTATAATTTGTTGCAGTCATTACAAGGGATTATGTATACCCCTGCAAAGGATGGAAGCTTGTCCTGTCTACTACTGATGATGTCCTTGATGGTCGTGGTTGTGGAGGTAGATACTTGAAATGATGTATTGGAAAAGATGTTAGAAACATGTTTGGCAATGGAGTTGGTGGGGAGGACTATGTATCTCTTCTCGGCAGTGTCTTCTCTGTGTGTGTTGAAGATGTTTAATGCCCGCCGTCTGCAGTCTCTGATGAAGTGACGAGGATAGTGGAGTTTAGAAAATACTTGTTCAATTATAGTGCATTCTTCCTCAAGGAACTCATTGCTGCAGATTCTGAGTGCGCGCAGGAAGAAGTCTATAATTACACCACGTTTAGTTTTGGTGTCGTGGTGAGAGTAGAAGTGGAGAAGATCGTTTTGGTTGGTTGGTTTTCGATAGACTTTAAAACGAAGTTCATGGCCAGCTTTTCAGAGAAGAACATCAAGGAAAGGAAGAGTGTTGTCGGCTTCTTCTTCAACTGTGAACTGGATTGAGGGTTCGACCTGGTTGAGCTTGTCTTGGAGAGCTTGAACGTTGAAGCGCCTGGGAGTTATGAGGAGAATGTCGTCAACATAACGGAGCCAGGTGACAGTCGAAGGAATAATGGTGGAGAAACGCTCGGCTTCCAGATGTTCCATGTAAAAGTTCGCCAGGACGGCACTGAGTGGCGAGCCCATGAACTTCGTTTTAAAGTCTATCGAAAACCAACCAACCAAAACGATCTTCTCCACTTCTACTCTCACCAGGACACCAAAACTAAACGTGCTGAAATTATAAGCTTCTTCCTGCGCTCACTCAGAATCTGCAGCAATGAGTTCCTTGAGGAAGAATGCACTATAATTGAACAAGTATTTTCTAAACTCCACTATCCTCGTTACTTCATCAGAGACTGCAGGCGGTGGGCATTAAACATCTTCAACACACCCAGAGAAGACACTGCCGAGAAGAGATACATAGTCCTCCCCACCAACTCCATTGCCAAACATGTTTCCAACATCTTTTCCAATACATCATTTCAAGTATCTACCTCCACAACCACGACCATCAAGGACATCACCAGTAGTAGACAGGACAAGCTTCCATCCTCTGCAAGGGTATACATAATCCCTTGTAAAGACTGCAACAAATTATACGTGGGCGAAACATCAAGAGACCTCCAAACACGTATTTCAGAACACCAATACGCAAGCAGGACTGACGATACAAGGAATGCCTGTGTACAACATCGCAATTCACACAACCATTTAATTTACAGAAACTCAAGACTTATCGCCACAGAAGACAACACTCAATACCGAAGAATCCTGGAATCATCGCTTATCTCTATAACCAACAATTTCAACCAGAACAATGGCTTCTATAACATAGCTGAACCACTTGCCAAGAAACTTCTTCATCGCTATCCCACATAAGAACATAGAACACTGCAGAAGGTCTACTCACAACTTGTCCAATACCCCTGCCAAGCTACTCAAGACTAGAACCCCACCCGGCAGATCATCAGATGCAGCATTCTCCACCTGACCTCAACATTCTGAACCTGACTATAAATACTCCCGTTCCTTCCACCCCAGGTAGATCTGTTTGTGACTTGAAAAAGCCCACTGTGTGGGCGAAACGTTGTCAATAAAGGATCACATTAAACTGCAGATATGTTTATGTTTCTCTCCTCCTGGTACCCGTAAAAAAGCGGAGAGCTCTATTCTGGACCCGTTGCAACTTTAGCATGTTGTCTTTGTTGTTAACGACATTGGGACACATGGGTATTCGAGTATTGGTCTTATCATCATTTTATACAGATGTTTTTTGACATGTGAAGGGGCTTGATTTAAATCTAAAGAGACTACTAAGACCGGCTTTGGCTATGTTGATACTGAAGACAAAGGACCCAGGAAAATAAAGAGATCAGCCGAAGAGCCAGAAACGAATATGCACAGATAAGAAGGGAGGCTCAGCGACAATACGAAAATGACATAGCATCGAAAGTCAATTCTGAACCCGAAGCTGTTGTGTAGCCACATCAGGAGGAAAACAACAGTCAAGGACCGGGTAATCAGGCTGAGGAAGGATGGTGGGGAGTTCACAAGAAAAGATCAAGACGTATGTGAGGAGTTGAACATGAAATTTAAAGAAGTATTTGCAGTGGAAACAGGTAGGACTCCAGGAATTCAGAACAGGGATGTACACCAACAAGTGCTGGATGAGGTACACATAACCGAGGGGGAGGTGAAGAAGCTGCTATGTGAACTTGATACAGCAAAGGCGTTGGGACCAGACATCTCTCCGTGGGTCCTTAGAGAGGGAGCAGAGGTGCTTTGTGTGCCACTAACAAAGATCTTCAACACATTCATTGAAACTGGGCAACTACCTGAGGTATGGAAGATGGCAAATGTAGTCCCAATTTTTAAAAAAAGGAGACAGACACGAGGCGTTAAACTACAGACCTGTGTCACTAACGTGTATAGTATGCAAAGTAATAGAGAAGATCATCAAGAGGAGAGTGGTGGAGCATCTGGAAAGAAACAAGCGTATAATTGACAACCAGCACAGTTTCAGGGAGGGAAAATCCTGTGTCACAAACCTACTGGAGTTTTATGACAAGGTGACAGAAGTAAGATAAGAGAGAGAGGGGTGGATAGACTGCATTTTCTTGTACTGCAAGAAGGCCTTCGACACAGTTCCTCACAATAGGTTAATGAAAAAGCTTGAGGATCAAGCACACATAACAGGAAAGGCACTGCAATCGATCAGAGAATCTCTGAGGGCGAGGCAACACCGAGTCATGGTACGTCACGGGATGTCAGAGTGGGTACCTGTGACAAGCGGGGTTCCACAGTGGTCAGTCCTAGGACCTGTGCTGTTCTTGGTATATGCGAATGACATAACGGAATGGATAGACTTAGAAGTGTCCTTGTTTGCAGATGATTTGAAGTTAATGAGAAGAATCAAACTGGTCGAGGATCAGGCAGGACTACAAAGAGACCTGGACAGGCTACAAGCCTAGTCCAGCAACTGGCTCCTTGAATTTAACCCTACCTAATGAAAAGTCATGAAGATCGGGGAAGGGCAAAGAATTCCTCAGATACACAGTATAGTCTAAGTGGCCAAAGACTGCAAACCTCACTCAAGGAAAAAGATCTTGGGGTGAGTATAACACCGAGCACATCTCCTGAGGCGCACTTCAATCAGATAGCTGCTGCAGCGTACGGGCATCTGGCAAACCTAAGGATAGCGTTCCAATACCTCAGTAAGGAATCCTTCAAGACTCTGTACACCACGTACATCCGACCCATACTGGAGTATGCAGCACCAGTCTGGAATCCATACCTGGTCAAACACTTCAAGAAATTAGAGAAAGTGCAAATGTTTGCAACAAGACTAGTTCCAGAGCTAAGGGGATTGTCCTAAGAAGAAAGGTTAAGGGAAATTGGCCTGACGACACTGGAGGACAGTGGGGTCAGGAGAGACATGATAAAGACATATAAAATACTGCACGGAATTGACAAGGTGGACAAAGACAGGATGTTGCAGAGAGGGGACACTGAAACAAGGGGTCACAATTGAAAGTTGAAGACTCAGATGAATCAAAGGGATGTTAGGAAGCAGTTCTTCAGTCATAGAGTTGTTAGGCAGTGGAATAGCCTAGAAAGTGACGCAGTGGAGAAAGGACCATGCATAATTTTAATATGAGGTTTGATAAAGCTCTTGGAGGAGGGAGAGAGAAGACCTACCTGGAGTTTACCTGAAGAGGGTTTCGGGGGTCAACGTCCCCGCGGCCTGGTCTGAGACCAGGCCTCATGGTGGATCAGCGTCTGATCAACCAAGCTGTTACTGCTGACTGAACGCAAGCTGACGTATAAACCACAGCCCGGTTGGTCAGGTACTGACTATAGGTGCCTATCCAGTGCCTTCTTGAAGACAGCCAGGGGTTTACTGGTAATCCCCTTTATGTATGCTGGGAGGCAATTGAACAGTCTTGGGCCCCAGGCCCTTATTGTGTTGTCTCTCAATGTACTTATGGCGCTCCTGCTTTTCATCAGGGGGAATGTTGCATCTCCTGCCAAGTCTTTTGCTTTCATAGGGAGGTTTTTCGTGTGCAGGTTTGGTACCAATCCCTCCATGACCATCCAAGTGTTTATTATTATGTATCTCTCTCGCCTGCGTTCGAGGGAATACAGATCTGTAGATGAATGGTTCAGAGAACCGACATGTTGATAAATTAGACACATGTGCAACCTGTCAGACACTGCAGCTTCTTGGGATCTTAATACTTAGGAATTCTTCGCTTGCCTAATTCTTGGGCACGACCTACTTCCACATTGAACAAATGTGACACCACCTATGACTGCTGCACCTCTCCTGCCATACGGTTTATAAGCTGCTTCTCAGCTCATATGCCGCATTCTATTCAAGATTGATGGACTGAACACATCGACTCAAGGTTAAGGGACTGATTACCACATTCTCCTCCTGTTCTTCAAGTTTCTCCTACGTATGGACTGATGAAGCCACTGTGTGGCGAAACGTTTCCTCAATAAAGATACTCAAGAGTTACACATGTGTCTAATTTATCGGAATACAAATCAAGGACCTTTAACCGTTCCCAGTAGTTTAGGTGCCTTATCGTACTTACGTGTGCCGTGAAAGTTCTTTGTACACTCTCCAGGTCTGCAATGTCGCCACTTGAAGGGGGCCGTTAGTGTACAGCAGTATTCCAGCCTAGAGAGCACAACCGATTTGAAATCATCACGGGCTTTGCATCCCTAGTTTTGAAGGTTCTCATTATCCATCTTATCATTTTCCTAGCGGATGAGGTAGAAACATTGTTGTGGTCTTTGAAGGCGAGATCCTCTGACATTATCACTCCCAGGTCCTTCACATTACTTTTCCGCTCAATTGTATGGTTAGAATTTGTCGTATACCCTGACACATTTTTAATTTCTTCAAGTTTTCCATATCTGAGTAGTTGAAATTTCTCCTCGTTGAACTTCATATTGTTTTGAGTGGCCCATTCGAAGATTTGGTTATGTCTGCTTGGAGTCTTGCGGTGTCTTCGATGGAGGTTACTGCCATGGTAATCCGGGTGTCATCCGCAAAGGAAAACACGGTGCTATAGCTTACATCTCTGTCTATGCCAGAAATGAGGATGAGGAACGGAATGGGAGAGAGTACCGTGCCTTGTTGAACAGAGCTTTTTACCGTGGCTGCCTGAGAATTTACTCTGTTTACTATTGCTCTTTGTGTTCTATTTGTCAGGAAGTTGTAGATCCATCTACCAACTTTTCTCGTTATTTCTTTATCACGCATTTTGTTTGCTATTACAACATGGTCACACTCGTCGAAAGCTTTTGCAAAGTCTGTGTATACTACATCTGTACATTGTTTATCCTCTACAGCATCCAGGACTTTGTCATAGTGGTCCAATCGCTGGGACAGGCAGGTGCGACCTGCTCTAAACCCGTGTTGCTCTGGGTTGTGTAATTGATGTGTATCTAGGTGGTTGGCGATCTTGCTTCTAATTAGAACTCTCTCAAAGATTTTTATGCTGTGGGATTTTAGTGCTATCGGCCTGTATTTTTTTTTTACACAGGGTTTGACAAGGTTAGGTTAAGGATCCCTAGCTTTATTGACAAGCTATTTACAGGTTAAGGATTCCTAACTATATTGACAAGCTGAGCTGTTACCTACATCAGCTCATTTGAAAGCATTTTTATTGTTATGAAACATACCAGTAGGGAACAGGATGAAGTTAGAGGCATCTGTGGGCCAGCATTTTCATCTGATCTACTGACTTTATCTCGTTGACATCATAATGCTGTCATAAGTGCTTTACTGCCACCTTTGTGGAGTGGGGCTATGTCTGTTGTTTTTAGTGTGTGTGAGATGACCCCTGTGTCCATGGTCCCTCTCCATAAAATGATGAAAGCACGCAATTCTTGATAAACACGGAGTTCCACGAGTCTGGGCCTGAGGCAGAGTACATGGGCATGTCATTAATTGCCTCTTTAAAGTCTTGTGGAGTTAGAATAATATCCGAGATTTTTGGGATGACCAAATTTTGGGTATCGTTCATAAAGAATTAATTTGGATTGTCGACCATTAGTCTGGGCAGTGGCTCGCTGAACACTGAGTCATATTGGGACATTAGTATCTCACTCATTTCTTGACTGTCATCTGTGTGTCCCATCCCGCCTAAGCAGGGGCCCAATACTGGATGTTGTTTTTAAACCCCTTAGAATTGGCAAATAGGGAAGAAGTATTTTGGGGTTTTCAATTTACTTTATGGCTTTTAGTTCTTCCTGTGATTCTTGTCTCCTATAAGATTTCTTCAGCTTAAGTTCGATATTTTGCAATTTCATTGACTAGTGCCTCCCTTCGTATTTCAGATACATTGGCCCCACTCAGCAGCTCTGTGACTCTTCGCCTTCGTCTGTATAGGGAACGTCTCTCTTTTTCTAGTTTATATCTTCTCTTTCATTTTCTTAATGGAATGTGTCTTGAGCAGATCTCAAGAACCACAGAATCCATTTTTTAAGGCAAATGTTGGGATCCGTGTTGCTTAGGATATCTTCCCAGCTTCATTTAGGACATGGTTTACTTGATCCCATTGTATGTTTTTGTTATTGAAATTGAATTTCGTTAAGAGTTCTTCATGACTGCTCACATTTTGCTGGTCCGGAGCCCTGTACTTATATTTCTGTACCTCCATTATGTTGTGATCTGAGTGTATTGTCTTTGATATAGTTATATTACGTGTCAGATCGTCATTGTTAGTGAAGATGAGGTCCAGCGTATTTTCTAGTCTTGTAAGCTCTACTATTACTGGTTTAAGGTGAATTTGGTGCAGAGATTTAATAGTTCGTGTGTGTGTGAATTTTCATCTGAGCTGCCACCCGGGGTGATCTCTGCTAAAACATTGTTGATATACTCGTCCATTTTAGGTGTCTCAAGTTGAAATATCCTAAAAGTAAGATGTTTGGGGCAGGAGTTGGAAGATTTTCCAGACAGTGGTCAATTTTCCCAAGCTGCTCCTGGAATTGCTGGGAGTTGCATTTGGAGGCTTGTATACCTACTAGCACAATGACAAGGTTTTGGTTTTCAATCTTTACCCCTAAAATTTCAACTACATCACATGAGGTGTTTAGTAGTGCTTACTAGTAGCAATCAGTGAAGAGGCGTAGCCAGGAGCTATGACTCGACCCCTGCAACTGTAAACAGGTGCGTACATACACTAAAGATGCTAACTCTGGCTGAGAGGCCATAGATGATCCCATAACAAAAAGTCTTTGAGACAGTACTTCTTTCACATAGCTGGAAACTAACTTTTGTATTTTTATACAGATAAGAAGGAATGGGGGACAGTGTCACTGAGCTACTCTCGTGACACTGAGCAATATACTGTCTAAAGTAATGGAGAAGATTATCAGGAGATGGGTACTGCTGCACCTGGGTACTGGTGCACCTGTTTATTGGTGAACCTGGTTATTGGAGCACCTGGGTACTGGTGCACCTGGGTACTGGTGCACCTGGTTATTGGTGAACCTGGTTATTGGAGCACCTGGGTACTGGTGCACCTGGGTACTGGTACATCTGAGTACTGGTACACCTGGGTACTGGTGTACCTAGGTACCGGTGCACTTGGGTACTAGTACATCTAGTAACTGGTGCACCTGGGTACTGGTGCACCTGGGTAATGGTACACCTGGGTACTGGTACACCTGGGTATTGGTACACCTAGGTACTGGTGCACCTGGGTACTGGTGCACCTGGGTACTAGTGCACCTGGGTACTGGAGTACCTGGGCACTGGTGCACCTGGGTACTGGAGCACCAGGAGATGATTTTTTTCTGTAAAAAACAATACAGATTAAAAGATTGGAGAGTTCTATAAAAGGATTTGCTGTAATAAAGGAAGCGAGACAGTAATGTGTTGAATGCAATCTCACGGAATGCAAGATTTGGCATGGTTTCCAACCCACGAGCAAGAAGGAATGAAAGTGAAAGTAATCCAACGGATCATGGAGGGCCTAAAACACAGATGACAAGGAGTGACAGTTCAGTAGAAAACATCAGGTTTCATTTCGACTAAAAATGGTGTTTTCCAAGGATTAGTACTATGAATATTATGGGGTCGAATCATATGTGCTTGTCTTTACAGTTGATACAAATTATGAAGAATGTTTAGAGAAGACGAAACAGGCGCTAAGAAGACTTAAATAGTCTGTAAGAATGGTTACATAAGTGGTTACTAAAGTTAAATCCAGATACATTCAAGGAGAAGGAGACAGGAGACAGAGTTCAAAGGAGAAAAACTGCAATTACCAACGAAAGAAAAGAATTTTAGATCAACTCTTCCGCCGAGCATATCACTACAGGAGCACATAACCCGTATGACTTTGGCAGTCTACGTAAAGGTAGTAAAGTGGTGGATTAGCTTTCAGGAATCTTAATAAAAAAGATTTAATATTCTGTAAACATCTCCGTATACACGGCACAAGTGTTGGGCCTCCACATGATAAAACTCGATCAAAAGCATGAAAAAACACACGATTTCAACTAAACTATATTACCATAGCTTAAGGTGTTGGCACTGTGAGGAGAGACTAAAGGAACTAAATTTGATGATTCTGCAAGAAGAACTAGCAGACATAATCCTGACATATAAACTCAAAGTAATTATTTGAGGTGATAGAAACAGACTGTATAAAATGTGAAAACCAAGAAAAATAAACAGTGGAAAACAAAAACACAGATCAGTTACAGGAATGTTAAGAATGCTTTTAAAGTAGAATGAACCTGATTTAGAACTTTTGGGAGCAATTTCCAAACCGTTTTAGGGTAAGTATGATAGTGGCGAAGTGGACAGGAAAGTGTAATAACAGTCGACGAATCTCTGGAAGTGAGACCAGGAGCAAAGACTCGATCCTGCAAACACAAATCAATGAGTACACACACACACACACACACACACACACACACACACACACACACACACACACACACACACACACGCACGTACACACACACACACACACACACATATCAAAATGGTATACAGTACTGACAGGTTGGTAGGTGAGACATATAGCCAACAGTTAGGCAACTTTATTCCGAAATGTTTCGCCTACACAGTAGGCTTATTCAGTCGAGTACAGGAAGTAGGCAGGAGCAGTAGAGATGTGAAGACGATGTAACCAGTCCATCACCCTTGAAGTCGTGGATTTGAGGTTGTCAGTCCCTCAGCCTAGAGAAGAGTTCTGTTCCATAGTCTGAAACAATCTGAAGACCAAGCGACAGTGTGGAGACTTACTGCGGGAAGGAGAGGTGCAGAGTAGTAGAAGAGAGAACGTAGCCACTGAGATGTCACGTCCCTTTCAGATCAAACAATTCTCACTTGAAAATGTTGTCCAAGGTGTTTTTTCTTCTTTACCAAGATGCAATTGTGTTGCAATTGTGTTACAGTGTGTTAGTAGGTAAGACACATAGGCATCAGCTAGGCAACTTCTCTGCATATCTCCTCCCGACAGTATATAAGTCTCCACACTGTCCCTTGATCTTCAGATTGTTTCAGACTATGGAACAAAACTTTTCTTCAGGCTGAGGGACTGACAACCTCAAATCTACGATTTAAGGGTGACGGACTGATTACATCGTCTTCACATCTCTACTGCTCCCGCCTACTTCCTGTACTCGACTGAAGAAGCCTACTGTGTAGGCGAAACGTTTCGGAATAAAGTTGCCTAACTGTTGCTTATGTGTCTTACCTACCAACCAGTACACACACACGCACGCACGCACACACACACTCACACACACACACACACACACACACACACACACACACATACACACACACACACACACACACACACATACATACACACACACACACACACACACACACACACACACACACACACACACACACACACACACACACACACACAAGAGGTCACAATTGGAAGTTGAAGACTCAGATGAATCAAAGGGATGTTAGGAAGTATTTCTTCAATCATAGAGTAGTCAGACCGTGGAATAGCCTAGAAAGTGACATAGTGGAGGCGGGAACCATACATAGTTTTAAGGCGAGGTATGATAACGCTCATGGGGCAGGGAGAGAGAGGACCTAGTAGCAATCAGCGAAGAGGCGGGGCAAGGAGCTATGAATCGACCCCTGCAACCACAAATAGGTGAGTACAAATAGGTGAGTACACACACACACACACACACACACATACGCACACACACACACACACACACACACACACACACACACACACACACACTCACACACACACACACACACACACACACACACACACACACACACACACACACGCACACACACACACACACCCACACACACACACACACACACACACACACACACATACACACACACACACACAGACACACACACACACACACACACACACACACACACACACACACACACACGCACACACACACACACACACACTCACACACACACACACACACACACACACACACACACACACACACACACACACACACACACACACACACACACACACACACACTAGTCAAGAGGCACCAGAGTGCAGTTAGGGGGATGAAAAGAATCCAGTAGGAAGCAAACAGAAGATCGGAAACCAAATAATGAAGATGGAGACAGTCGATAAGAAGTTTAAGAGTAAGTTATTGGGAGTGAAGCCTGAGAGGAATGTCAGACCTAAGAACCTGCTCAGGACAAAGACGTATACGATTACTCTTCACAAAGCTCTCGCTCGTACTGACTTACTCTTCTCTCATGCTGCCAAACAAAGTCTTATCAGTATTTGTCAATTTATTATTATGATTGTTATTATTATTATTTCTGCTGCCAACAGTTCCACTACTACTATTACTATTATTAATACTAATATTTATAACAGGTATAGCACAGTTGTATTTCCATCTAATGACTGCAAAGAGCAACAACAGGAAATTCTTTTGGTTTATTTATTCTATTTAATATATCGTGTTTGTTCATAATTTACTGTATATTGCACAATAAACATTTAATTGACTACTACTACTACTACCACCATTGCTACTACGACTACAACCACAACTAACATTACTATTACTCTTCTCACTACCACTATTAATATTACTGCTGCTACTTCCCCTCCCCCTTCTCCTGCTACTAGTACTGCTCCTGCTGCTGCTGCTGCTGCTGCTGCTGCTGCTGCTGCTGCTGCTGCTGCTGCTACTCAACTACTACTACTACTACTACTACAACAACTACTACTACTACTATTACTACCACCATTGCTACTACGGCTACAACCACAACTAACATTACTATTACTCTTCTCACTACCACTATTAATATTACTGCTGCTACTTCCCCTCCCCCTTCTCCTGCTACTAGTACTGCTCCTGCTGCTGCTGCTGCTGCTGCTGCTGCTGCTACTCAACTACTACTACTACAACAACAACAACAACAACTACTACTACTACTACTACTACTACTACTACTACTACTACTACTACTACTACTACTTCCGCTGCTGCTGCAGTTTTTATAAAGACACAACGTAGAACACGTCATTATTTTAAATATTTGCTTCAGAGTTAAGCATTTTATTGCATATTTTAAATGAGACTTTATAAAACTCACTATTGAACCAAATGTTATCTAAATTAATGGCTAATTTTCCATTTCATGTCTTCATAATTATGGTGGTAATGAAAACAACAATAATAATAATAATAATAATAATAATAATAATAATAATAATAATAATAATAATAATAATAATAATAATAACTGCAACAACAATAATAAATAATTATAAAAATTATAATTAGAAATATTTGTGTCGCTTCACGATGCGAGAAAGGTATTCCCACATTGCACAACACCAGCCACCTGAAACTCAAGACATGCAATGTGAATAATGCAGCATAACTTTCTACAGGAGTTAAATATTAGTGTTGAAGATTGAAAGTGAATCGGAAGAGGCATTCACAAGTTATCAAATGACCACTTATATCCCAGTTTCTTCAATAATAATGGCAAATTACGACATTCACTTCCCAAAATTAATTCAAATCTTCCTCTGAGAAACGCATATATATATATATATATATATATATATATATATATATATATATATATATATATATATATATATATATATCTATATATATATATATATATATATATATATATATACATATATATATATACATATATATACATATATATACATATATATACATATATATGAAGGGATTCAGGGAAACCGGCAGGCCGGACTTGAGTCCTGGAGATGGGAAGTACAGTGCCTGCACTCTGAAGGAGGGGTGTTAATGTTGCAGTTTAAAAACTGTAGTGTAAAGCACCCTTCTGGCAAGACAGTGATGGAGTGAATGATGGTGAAAGTTTTTCTTTTTCGGGCCACCCTGCCTTGGTGGGAATCGGCCGGTGTGATAAAAAAAAAAAAAAAAAAAAAAAAAAAAAAAATATATATATATATATATATATTATTTTATTATTATTATTATCACACTGGCCGATTCCCACCAAGGCAGGGTGGCCCGAAAAAGAAAAACTTTCACCATCATTCACTCCATCACTGTCTTGCCAGAAGGGTGCTTTACACTACAGTTTTTAAACTGCAACATTAACACCCCTCCTTCAGAGTGCAGGCACTGTACTTCCCATCTCCAGGACTCAAGTCCGGCCTGCCGGTTTCCCTGAATCCCTTCATAAATGTTACTTTGCTCACACTCCAACAGCACGTCAAGTATTAAAAACCATTTGTCTCCATTCACTCCTATCAAACACGCTCACGCATGCCTGCTGGAAGTCCAAGCCCCTCGCACACAAAACCTCCTTTACCCCCTCCCTCCAACCCTTCCTAGGCCGACCCCTACCCCGCCTTCCTTCCACTACAGACTGATACACTCTTGAAGTCATTCTGTTTCGCTCCATTCTCTCTACATGTCCGGACCACCTCAACAACCCTTCCTCAGCCCTCTGGACAACAGTTTTGGTAATCCCGCACCTCCTCCTAACTTCCAAACTACGAATTCTCTGCATTATATTCACACCACACATTGCCCTCAGACATGACATCTCCACTGCCTCCAGCCTTCTCCTCGCTGCAACATTCATCACCCACGCTTCACACCCATATAAGAGCGTTGGTAAAACTATACTCTCATACATTCCCCTCTTTGCCTCCAAGGACAAAGTTCTTTGTCTCCACAGACTCCTAAGTGCACCACTCACTCTTTTTCCCTCATCAATTCTATGATTCACCTCATCTTTCATAGACCCATCCGCTGACACGTCCACTCCCAAATATCTGAATACGTTCACCTCCTCCATACTCTCTCCCTCCAATCTGATATTCAATCTTTCATCACCTAATCTTTTTGTTATCCTCATAACCTTACTCTTTCCTGTATTCACCTTTAATTTTCTTCTTTTGCACACCCTACCAAATTCATCCACCAATCTCTGCAGCTTCTCTTCAAAATCTCCCAAGAGCACTGTGTCATCAGCAAAGAGCAGCTGTGACAACTCCCACTTTGTGTGTGATTCTTTATCTTTTAACTCCACGCCTCTTGCCAAGACCCTCGCATTTACTTCTCTTACAACCCCATCTATAAATATATTAAACAACCACGGTGACATCACACATCCTTGTCTAAGGCCTACTTTTACTGGGAAAAAATTTCCCTCTTTCCTACATACTCTAACTTGAGCCTCACTATCCTCGTAAAAACTCTTCACTGCTTTCAGTAACCTACCTCCTACACCATACACTTGCAACATCTGCCACATTGCCCCCCTATCCACCCTGTCATACGCCTTTTCCAAATCCATAAATGCCACAAAGACCTCTTTAGCCTTATCTAAATACTGTTCACTTATATGTTTCACTGTAAACACCTGGTCCACACACCCCCTACCTTTCCTGAAGCCTCCTTGTTCATCTGCTATCCTATTCTCCGTCTTACTCTTAATTCTTTCAATTATAACTCTACCATACACTTTACCAGGTACACTCAACAGACTTATCCCCCTATAATTTTTGCACTCTCTTTTATCCCCTTTGCCTTTATACAAAGGAACTATGCATGCTCTCTGCCAATCCCTAGGTTCCTTACCCTCTTCCATACATTTATTAAATAATTGCACCAACCACTCCAAAACTATATCCCCACCTGCTTTTAACATTTCTATCTTTATCCCATCAATCCCGGCTGCCTTACCCCCTTTCATTTTACCTACTGCCTCACGAACTTCCCCCACACTCACAACTGGCTCTTCCTCACTCCTACAAGATGTTATTCCTCCTTGCCCTATACACGAAATCACAGCTTCCCTATCTCCATCAACATTTAACAATTCCTCAAAATATTCCCTCCATCTTCCCAATACCTCTAACTCTCCATTTAATAACTCTCCTCTCCTATTTTTAACTGACAAATCCATTTGTTCTCTAGGCTTTCTTAACTTGTTAATCTCACTCCAAAACTTTTTCTTATTTTCAACAAAATTTGTTGATAACATCTCACCCACTCTCTCATTTGCTCTCTTTTTACATTGCTTCACCACTCTCTTAACCTCTCTCTTTTTCTCCATATACTCTTCCCTCCTTGCATCACTTCTACTTTGTAAAAACTTCTCATATGCTAACTTTTTCTCCCTTACTACTCTCTTTACATCATCATTCCACCAATCGCTCCTCTTCCCTCCTGCACCCACTTTCCTGTAACCACAAACTTCTGCTGAACACTCTAACACTACATTTTTAAACCTACCCCATACCTCTTCGACCCCATTGCCTATGCTCTCATTAGCCCATCTATCCTCCAATAGCTGTTTATATCTTTCCCTAACTGCCTCCTCTTTTAGTTTATAAACCTTCACCTCTCTCTTCCCTGATGCTTCTATTCTCCTTGTATCCCATCTACCTTTTACTCTCAGTGTAGCTACAACTAGAAAGTGATCTGATATATCTGTGGCCCCTCTATAAACATGTACATCCTGAAGTCTACTCAACAGTCTTTTATCTACCAATACATAATCCAACAAACTACTGTCATTTCGCCCTACATCATATCGTGTATACTTATTTATCCTCTTTTTCTTAAAATATGTATTACCTATAACTAAACCCCTTTCTATACAAAGTTCAATCAAAGGGCTCCCATTATCATTTACACCTGGCACCCCAAACTTACCTACCACACCCTCTCTAAAAGTTTCTCCTACTTTAGCATTCAGGTCCCCTACCACAATTACTCTCTCACTTGGTTCAAAGGCTCCTATACATTCACTTAACATCTCCCAAAATCTCTCTCTCTCCTCTGCATTCCTCTCTTCTCCAGGTGCATACACGCTTATTATGACCCACTTCTCGCATCCAACCTTTACTTTAATCCACATAATTCTTGAATTTACACATTCATATTCTCTTTTCTCCTTCCATAACTGATCATTTAACATTACTGCTACCCCTTCCTTTGCTCTAACTCTCTCAGATACTCCAGATTTAATCCCATTTATTTCCCCCCACTGAAACTCTCCTACCCCCTTCAGTTTTGTTTCGCTTAGAGCCAGGACATCCAACTTCTTTTCATTCATAACATCAGCAATCATCTGTTTCTTGTCATCCG
>NC_091303.1:33080726-33093226 GCF_038502225.1 Cherax quadricarinatus | reverse complement strand
AGACTGTACTCCGTCTGCGGTCTTCTTTGCCCTTCCCCAATCTTCATGACTTTGCACTTGGTGGGATTGAACTCCAGGAGCCAATTGCTGGACCAGGTCTGCAGCCTGTCCAGATCCCTTTGTAGTTCTGCCTGGTCTTCGATCGAGTGTGTGTGTGTGTGTGTGTGTGTGTATGTGTGTGCGTGTGTGTGTGTGTGTGTGTAAACTGTGGTATATATCCCATCATGCGCACATGTACTATTCTTCTCAGTGTACAAACATCATGAGGATATATTCAAAGTGAAAATAGTTTCCTTCTAGAGTAAGTGAAAGTCTTATTCTTTCATAGTTATCATTCTTACATTGTAATTTACTTCATTCCTCATCATCTCCTCATTTCTTCAATTGTACTTCCTCCAGGGGCATTCCGTTTCCATTATTTAAACTTTCTTTAGGTGAAAAAATGACCCATTCTTGCCTCTTTCTCATTTCCTCTAAATCTCGTCGCTTTTCAACAAAGTTTTCTAGAAAGGTCAGCATTGTTGATATTGAAGTTTTCTTCTCCGCGTTTTTGCTGACCTTGATCCCAACTCTCGTGATCTGTATCGCTGTGCTTGAAATCTTTATAATTTAACTCCTTACTAAGTTTGTAGCTTCCATAACTTCTCTCAGTGTAGCTTACTGTACCAACAGTGTTTTTATATCGTTTATATATGTGTCTTTTGTTATTTAATGGTGAGTCATGGATGATGTAACTGCAACATCCCATAATAACTGAACCCACCAATATAAACTGCAACAAATAATCAAAACTTGCCGTGACTGATTCTTTTTATTTTATATTTCACTTCGTCCTATTTCTCCCCTTTCTACTTACGTAATATCCAGTGGGTAAATTGCCTCCCTAATCACACCAAGTTACTTTACTTCGTTAACTAATAAGATCGAGTATATCTTTGTTTTAACATCTGTGAGCATGTTTGCCTCTGTTTTTGTATTCATCTTTGGTTGCTCACAAAGTTTGTCTTCCTCGCATTAGTTATGCAAATTTCTACATAAATATTATATTGTGGTCCAGTAAAATCAACTGAAGAAGATTCGTAGAAAGAGTACACCAGCTGTAAGGATAGCAGCAACACACCAGCTGTAAGGATAGCAGCAACACAGCAGATGTAAGGATAGCAGCAACACAGCAGATGTAAGGATAGCAGCAACACACCAGCTGTAAGGATAGCAGCAACACACCAGCTGTAAGGATAGCAGCAACACACCAGCTGTAAGTATAGCAGCAACACACCAGCTGTAAGGATAGCAGCAACACACCAGCTGTAAGTATAGCAGCAACACACCAGCTGTAAGTATAGCAGCAACACACCAGCTGTAAGGATAGCAGCAACACACCAGCTGTAAGGATAGCAGCAACACACCAGCTGTAAGGATAGGAGCAACACACCAGCTGTAAGGATAGCAGCAACACACCAGCTGTAAGGATAGCAGCAACACACCAGCTGTAAGGATAGCAGCAACACACCAGCTGTAAGGATAGCAGCAACACACCAGCTGTAAGGATAGCAGCAACACACCAGCTGTAAGGATAGCAGCAACACACCAGCTGTAAGGATAGCAGCAACACACCAGCTGTAAGGATAGCAGCAACACACCAGCTGTAAGGATAGCAGCAACACACCAGCTGTAAGGATAGCAGCAACACACCAGCTGTAAGGATAGCAGCAACACACCAGCTGTAAGGATAGCAGCAACACACCAGCTGTAAGGATAGCAGCAACACACCAGCTGTAAGGATAGCAGCAACACACCAGCTGTAAGGATAGCAGCAACACACCAGCTGTAAGGATAGCAGCAACACACCAGCTGTAAGGATAGCAGCAACACACCAGCTGTAAGTATAGCACCAACACACCAGCTGTAAGGATAGCTGCAACACACCAGCTGTAAGGATAGCAGCAACACAGCAGCTGTAAGGAAAGCAGCAACACACCAGCTGTAAGGATAGCAGCAACACACCAGCTGTAAGGATAGCACCAACACACCAGCTGTAAGGATAGCAGCAACACACCAGCTGTAAGGATAGCAGCAACACAGCAGCTGTAAGGATAGCAGCAACACACCAGCTGTAAGGATAGCAGCAACACACCAGCTGTAAGGATAGCACCAACACACCAGCTGTAAGGATAGCAGCAACACAGCAGCTGTAAGGATAGCAGCAACACACCAGCTGTAAGGATAGCAGCAACACACCAGCTGTAAGGATAGCAGCAACACACCAGCTGTAAGGATAGCAGCAACACACCAGCTGTAAGGATAGCAGCAACACACCAGCTGTAAGGATAGCAGCAACACACCAGCTGTAAGGATAGCAGCAACACACCAGCAGCAACACAGCAGCTGTAAGGATAGCAGCAACACACCAGCTGTAAGGATAGCAGCAACACACCAGCAGTAAGGAAAGCAGCAACACACCAGCTGTAAGGATAGCAGCAACACACCAGCTGTAAGGCATGTAAGGATAGCAGCAACACACCAGCTGTAAGGATAGCAGCAACACAGCAGCTGTAAGGATAAGCAGCAACACACCAGCTGTAAGGATAGCAGCAACACACCAGCTTTAGCACCAACACACCAGCTGTAAGGATAGCAGCAACACACCAGCTGTAAGGATAGCAGCAACACAGCAGCTGTAAGGATAGCAGCAACACACCAGCTGTAAGGATAGCAGCAACACACCAGCTGTAAGGATAGCAGCAACACACCAGCTGTAAGGATAGCAGCAACACACCAGCTGTAAGGATAGCAGCAACACACCAGCTGTAAGGATAGCAGCAACACAGCAGCTGTAAGGATAGCAGCAACACACCAGCTGTAAGGATAGCAGCAACACAGCAGCTGTAAGGATAGCAGCAACACACCAGCTGTAAGGATAGCAGCAACACACCAGCTGTAAGGATAGCAGCAACACACCAGCTGTAAGGATAGCAGCAACACAGCAGCTGTAAGGATAGCAGCAACACACCAGCTGTAAGGATAGCAGCAACACACCAGTAAGGATAGCTGTAAGGATAGCAGCAACACACCAGCTGTAAGCAGCAACACACCAGCTGTAAGGATAGCAGCAACACACCAGCTGTAAGGATAGCAGCAACACAGCAGCTGTAAGGATAGCAGCAACACACCAGCTGTAAGGATAGCAGCAACACACCAGCTGTAAGGATAGCAGCAACACACCAGCTGTAAGGATAGCAGCAACACACCAGCTGTAAGGATAGCAGCAACACAGCAGCTGTAAGGATAGCAGCAACACACCAGCTGTAAGGATAGCAGCAACACACCAGCTGTAAGGATAGCAGCAACACACCAGCTGTAAGGATAGCAGCAACACACCAGCTGTAAGGATAGCAGCAACACAGCAGCTGTAAGGATAGCAGCAACACACAAGCTGTAAGGATAGCAGCTGTAAGGATAGCACACACCAGCTGTAAGGATAGCAGCAACACAGCAGCTGTAAGGATAGCAGCAACACACCAGCTGTAAGGATATGTAAGGATAGCAGCAACACACCAGCTGTAAGGATAGCAGCAACACACCAGCTGTAAGGATAGCAGCAACACAGCAGCTGTAAGGATAGCAGCAACACAGCAGCTGTAAGGATAGCAGCAACACACCAGCTGTAAGCTGTAAGTATAGCAGCAACACACCAGCTGTAAGGATAGCAGCAACACACCAGCTGTAAGGATAGCAGCAACACAGCAGCTGTAAGGATAGCAGCAACACACCAGCTGTAAGGATAGCAGCAACACACCAGCTGTAAGGATAGCAGCAACACAGCAGCTGTAAGGATAGCAGCAACACACCAGCTGTAAGGATAGCAGCAACACAGCAGCTGTAAGGATAGCAGCAACACAGCAGCTGTAAGGATAGCAGCAACACAGCATCTGTAAGGATAGCAGCAACACACCAGCTGTAAGGATAGCAGCAACACACTACCTTTAAGGATAGCAGCAACATACCAGCTGTAAGGATAGCAGCAACACACCAGCTGTAAGGATAGCAGCAACACACCAGCTGTAAGGATAGCAGCAACACACCAACTGTAAGGATAGCAGCAACACACCAGCTGTAAGGATAGCAGCAACACACCAGCTGTAAGGATAGCAGCAACACACCAGCTGTAAGGATAGCAGCAACACACCAGCTGTAAGGATAGCAGCAACACACCAGTTGTAAGGATAGCAGCAACACACACAGCTGTAAGGATAGCAGCAACCCACCAGCTGTAAGGATAGCAGCAACACACCAGATGTAAGGATAGCAGCAACACACCAGCTGTAAGGATAGCAGCAACACACCAGCTGTAAGGATAGCAGCAACACACCAGCTGTAAGGATAGCAGCAACACATCAGCAGCTGTAAGGATAGCAGCAACACACCAGCAGCTGTAAGGATAGCAGCAACACACCAGCTGTAAGGATAGCAGCAACACACCAGCTGTAAGGATAGCAGCAACACACCAGCTGTAAGGATAGCAGCAACACACCAGCTGTAAGGATAGCAGCAACACACCAGCTGTAAGGATAGCAGCAACACACCAGCTGTAAGGATAGCAGCAACACAGCAGCTGTAAGGATAGCAGCAACACACCAGCTGTAAGGATAGCAGCAACACACCAGCTGTAAGGATAGGAGATACACACCAGCTGTAAGGATAGCAGCAACACACCAGCTGTAAGGATAGGAGATACACACCAGCTGTAAGGATAGCAGCAACACAGCAGCTGTAAGGATAGCAGCAACACAGCAGCTGTAAGGATAGCAGCAACACACCAGCTGTAAGGATAGCAGCAACACACCAGCTGTAAGGATAGCAGCAACACACCAGCTGTAAGGATAGCAGCAACACACCAGCTGTAAGGATAGCAGCAACACATCAGCTGTAAGGATAGCAGCAACACAGCAGCTCAAAGCATAGCAGCAACACACCAGCTGTAAGGTTTGGAGCAACACACCAGCTGTAAGGATAGGAGCAACACACCAGCTGTAAGGATAGCAGCAACACATCAGCTGTAAGGATAGCAGCAACACAGCCAGCAACACACCAGCTGTAAGGATAGCAGCAACACATCAGATGTAAGGATAGCTGCAACACACCAGCTGTAAGGATAGCAGCAACACACCAGCTGTAAGGATAGGAGCAACACACCAGCTGTAAGTATAGCAGCAACACACCAGCTGTAAGGATAGCAGCAACACACCAGCTGTAAGGATAGCAGCAACACACCAGCTGTAAGGATAGCAGCAACACATCAGCTGTAAGGATAGCAGCAACACACCAGCTGTAAGGATAGCAGCAACACACCAGCTGTAAGGATAGCAGCAACACATCAGCTGTAAGGATAGCAGCAACACACCAGCTGTAAGGATAGCAGCAACACACCTGCTGTAAGGATAGCAGCAACACACCAGCTGTAAGTATTGCAGCAACACACTAGCTTTAAGGATAGCAGCAACACACGAGCTGTAAGGATACGAGCAACACACCAGCTGTAAGTATAGCAGCAACACACCAGCTGTAAGGATAGCAGCAACACACCAGCTGTAAGGATAGCAGCAACACACCTGCTGTAAGGATAGCAGCAACACACCAGCTGTAAGTATTGCAGCAACACACTAGCTTTAAGGATTGCAGCAACACACCAGCTGTAAGGATAGGAGCAACACACCAGCTGTAAGTATAGCAGCAACACACCAGCTGTAAGGATAGCAGCAACACACCAGCTGTAAGGATAGCAGCAACACACCAGCTGTAAGGATAGCAGCAACACACCAGCTGTAAGGATAGGAGCAACACACCAGCTGTAAGGATAGCAGCAACACACCAGCTGTAAGGATAGCAGCAACACACCAGCTGTAAGGATAGCAGCAACACACCAGCTGTAAGGATAGGAGCAACACACCAGCTGTAAGGATAGCAGCAACACAGCAGCTGTAAGGATAGGAGCAACACACCAGCTGTAAGGATAGCAGCAACACACAAACTGTAAGGATAGCAGCAACACACCAGCTGTAAGTGTAGCAGCAACACACTAGCTGTAAGGATAGGAGCAACACACCAGCTGTAAGTATAGCAGCAACACACTAGCTGTAAGGATAGGAGCAACACACCAGCTGTACGGATAGCAGGAACACACTAGCTGTAAGGATAACAGCAACACACCAACTGTAAGGATAGCAGAAACACAGCTGCTGTAAGGATAGCAGCAACACACTACCTTTAAGGATAGCAGCAACACACCAGCTGTAAGGATAGCAGCAACACACCAGCTGTAAGGATAGCAGCAACACACCAGCTATAAGGATAGCAGCAACACACCAGCTGTAAGGATAGCAGCAACACACCAGCTGTATGGATAGCAGCAACACACCAGCTGTAGGGATTGCAGCAACACACCAGCTGTGAGCATAGCAGCAACACACCAGCTGTAAGGATAGCAGCAACACACTAGCTGTACGAATAGAAGCAACGCATCAATCATCCATCTTTGTTGTGTTGTCACATTAGAGGCGAGAAGGGAAACTCACCTCATTTTCGGCATTGTGAGTAATGACTGGAGACTAGGAGGACACCATCTCACCTCACTACACACACTTGGAGAATTTACTTATTTCCATTTAACTAGATACTCTCCACTCAAGCAATACTTGGTCTCATTAGAGACTGGAAAAATGTATGGTATATTCCACACTATGACACTTAATTATTTTTCTTTACTTATTAGAAAAGTGTACTTGGTTAATGAGAAAGGGATATATTGGTAAGATATCTAGGAAGATAAAAGGTGAGATATTTCGAAATGTGAGTACAATTTGCTCGGAAATTTTGAGTATCCTCTTACTCAGCAGAATATCCACTTACTCCAACTGTAAGTGAGTCTATCTTCCACAGGAAGTATAATCCAGAGTGCAGCTCCCGCAGGAAAGTTCAGTTCTCCAACCTAGAAAGACAAGGCTTCTGCTCCCAGCAGAAGCTAGCCACAGTCTCATTAGCTATGTTCTCCGACTGAGTCTGGCTACTGAATCTTCCTTCTGGCTACTTTAACTCTCCACAGCCTCCATACTTCAGTCTAGAGAGGTCATCTCTTGTGGGAAAGTCACCACGTCCTCGCTCATAGAGCTGAGATTCCCCCGACAAAAGTAGTGTGTGGAGATATCTGTGATTAGCATCTCTGCTTATCTTCAGAGACAGAAATTGGAGACCAAGTCTTAATTTGTCACATCTCCCTTTTAAAATAACTAATAACTAAGGTAAACTAAGATTTCCCTAACTTCTCAGACTATTTTATCGTAATCTTAAATTCTACCACAAACTTATAATACTCAGAAAATACAGGTTCAACAAAACAAGAATTAAACACCCTATATAATTTCTAACATAAACAAAACAACGCAAAAGATTTCTTTTTCTATTATTAAAACTAATACGTTGCTTCTCACTTTCTTTTCATAGCACAAGAGAGACTTCCCTTGTCTTTAAGACACAAATATAGCTATCCCACTCAGCGGCTCAGCACAACGGTGGGTGCCTAGTGTAAAACCTCCTTATCGCTCCTCATTACTCTCTGGATTTTTTTTTTTTATAATTCTAACGTTTCTTGGCTCCGGTGTCTTTCGGTACCCTACTAAAAACGACAATTAGTTCCACTAGTCATTCTCGCAAATTAACCATTAGAAGGAACCATTCCCTTTGGTTCTGGAAATATAAACACATATGCAGTATAATGTGATCCTTTATTGACAACGTTTCACCCACACAGTGGGCTTTTTCAAGTCACACACAGATCTGAGTGTGACTTGAAAAAGCCCACTGTGTGGGTGAAACGTTGTCAATAAAGGATCACATTATACTGCATATGTGTTTATATTTCCACTGTGTCGGTATTTGATACCATTTATTTCCATCCCTTTGGTTCTGTTGGCGTGGGAAACAAATCAGTGGACCAGACTGATGGCATTCTGAAGTTTCAATAATTCACAACTGGACCACTTTACGACCCCTAAAGTTGTATATCCCCCCCCCCCCTCCCTCACGCACTTCAAACAATTAACATCTGAAACTTGAGGTAGAACAAGTATCGCAGCTAAAAGCACTTTTGCTCTACTGCGCTACTACTAGGATCCAATGACCTCATAAAAAACAAGGTGGCCTGGGTCACTGGACCATTTCCAGTGTCGTCTCATACCACACAGATAACACACATACACCATTGGTAGGATGGAAATATCTCGCACTCCTCTATTCCTCCTGGCTGGCAGGACAGCTTAATACCAGGAGTGCAGGCAGCAAACCAGCAGAGAGGTACCAGACCCAGCCAGTGGCAACAGGCAGGTAGCTTTGTTAGGACTGGTACACTGCTACTACAACATTGGGTCTTATTATATCCTGGGAGGCAGGCATTCGGGTTGGTTGAGCCCAACCCCTTGAGTCCGTCCTCGCAGGTGGCATTTTTGCACATTTCCGAGGAAGGTAGTTCCTGGATGGCAGGAAATTCGCCCTAGCACACCAGTCAGAATCCCTGGTACTTCACCCTAACAAAGCGGCAATCATATACACGAAAAGATAGTCAACAGTAGTCCAGGAAGCAGCAGCAGTATATCAGCTCTTGGCATAATAGCAAATATTTACTGACAGCAGCATCACATCTAATTATGGTCAACGGCAGGAAAGACATTATCACAGGGAGCCGATATTAGGATTAGTCGTGGGTCACAGAAAAAGGATACCTGACCAGTCACTTCGACGGGTGAGTAGTGGGTGGCAGGTAACAGGTAATGGGTGGCTCTCTGGTAAATAGTGGGTGGGCAATGACGGTAACTCAGTCACCCCTCCTCGAGTGACTCAAGCAGCCAGCAGATGATGGTCACCTTCACAAATATCCGGTGGCAGCTGGGTTCAGCTCATTCGGGGCCAGTTGAGGACAGTTGACTCTAGAACGATGAGTAACCCTCCAGATGGTGACACAACGGTGGGCGACCCACAAGTCCAGCCGGGTGACTTTTATTATCCTGAAAATATTCAAATTCAGGAAGTAATTTCATCACTAAAATCTCTCAAGCAAAGCACTCATTACTCTTCCCACGAAACTTAAAAATGTATAACAACACCCAGACCTCTTGTTTACAGATAATTAAAACTATCAAAGAAATTATTAACGAAATTTACAAAGAGTAACAACATATATCTAAGTAGGAGATAACCTATGATCCACGATCACAACTGGGTCAGCTATGGTGATCTTGACCCAGAAGAATATATTCACTAAATTTCAACTACTTTTTCAGAAACTTGTAGACATGAAGGTAAGAAATTAAGTTTAACTTTCCCGAGATACATTTATTATTTTCCTTCACTTAAAAATGATAATTTACACTTGGCAAAAAAAAAAAAAAATTAGCAACTAGTGGAATATTTAACCTGAACTCTGCCAGGGAACTCCAACACCCATCCTGTACTCTCACAGGACACTCCAGCACCCATCCTGTACTCTCCCAGGGCACTCCAGCACCCATCCTGTACTCTCACAGGACACTCCAACACCCATCCTGTACTCTCACAGGACACTCCAACACCCATCCTGTACTCTCACAGGACACTCCAGCACCCATCCTGTACTCTCACAGGACACTCCAACACCCATCCTGTACTTTCACAGGACACTCAAACACCCATTCTGTACTCTCCCAGGGCACTCCCTGTGCTCTCCCAGGGCACTCCCTGTACTCTCCCAGGGCACTCCATGTACTCTCCCAGGGCACCCTAACACCTATCCTGTACTCTCCCAAGGCACTCCAACACTCATCCTGTACACTCCCAGGTCACTCCCTGTACTCTCCCAGGATACTACAACACCCATCCTGTACTCTCGAAGGGGACTCCAACACACATGATGAACTCTCCAAGAGAACTCCGACACCTCTCCTGTTCTCTCACAGGGCACTACAACATCCATCCTGTACCCTCCTTGGGCACTCCAACATCTATCCTTTACTCTCCTGGTGCACTCCAACACCCATCATGTACTCTCCCAGAGCAGTTCCACACCCATCCTGTACTCTCTCAGGGCACTCCAACACCCATCCTCTACTCTCCCAAAGCTCTACAACACCTATACTGTTCACTCCCAGGGCAATCCAACACTTATCCTGCACTCTCACAGGGCACTCCAAGACCTATCGTATACTCACCCAGGGCACTCTAACACCTATCCTGAACTCTTCCAGAGTACTGCAACACTCATCTTTATTCTCCCAGAGCACTGTAACACTCTTCCGGTACTCTCTCAGAGAACTTGAAGACCAATCCTGTATTCTTCCAGGGCACTCCAACACTAATCTTGTACTTTCTCATGTCACTACTGCTACACTCACCCTGTACTCTCTCAGGGCACTCCAACATCCATCCTGTACTCTCCCAGAGCACTCCAACACCCATCCTGTACTCTCCCAGAGCACTCCAACACCCATCCTGTACTCTCCCAGAGCACTCCAACACCCATCCTGTACTCTCCCAGAGCACTCCAACACCCATCCTGTACTCTCCCAGAGCACTCCAACACCCGTCCTTTACTCTCCCTGGGCACTCCAACAATCATCCTGTACTCTCCCAGGGCACTCCAACATCCTTCCTGTACTCTCCCAGAGCACTCCAACACCCATCCTGCACTCTCCCAGAGCACTCCAACACCCATCCTGTACTCTCCCAGAGCACTCCAACACCCGTCCTTTACTCTCCCTGGGCACTCCAACAATCATCCTGTACTCTCCCAGGGCACTCCAACATCCTTCCTGTACTCTCCTAGAGCACTCCAACACCCATCCTGTACTCTCACAGAGCACTCCAACACCCATCCTGTTCTCTCACAGGGCACTCCAGCACCCATTGTCTACTCTCACAGGGCACTCTAGCATCGATCCTTTACTCTCCTTGGGCACTACAACACCCATCCTGTACTCTCCCAGGGCACTCCAACACCCATCCTTTACTCTCCCATGGAACTCCAACACCTACCCTGTACTCTCCCAGGGCACTCCAACACCTACTCTGCACTCTCCCAAGGCACTCCAACGCCCATCCTGTACTTTGCCAGATCTCTTCAACACCCGTCCTTTACTCTTCCAGGGCACTCGAACACCCACTCTCTACTCTCCCAGGGCACTCGAACGCCCACTCTCTACTCTCCCAGGGCACTCGAACACCCACTCTCTACTCTCCCAGGGCACCCGAACACCTATCCTCTACTCTTCCATGGCACTCCAACACTTATCCTGTATTCTCCCAGGGTACTCCAACACCCATCTTGTACTCTCCCAGGACACTCCAACAAAATTCATGTATTCTCCAAGACCACTCCCACACCAGTCCTTTACTCTCCCAGGGCATTCCAATACCCATCCCGTACCCTCACAGGGCACTCCGGAACCCTCCCCACACTCTCCGAGTGCACTCGATAACCCATCCTGTACTCTTTCAGGGTATTCCAACACCCATCCTGTACTTCCCCCTGTACTCCAACACCCGTCATGTACTCTCCCAGAGCACTCCAACACCTATCATGTACTCTCCCAGAGCACTCCAACACCCATCATGTACTCTCCCAGAGCACTCCAATACCCATCCTTTACTCTCCAAGGGCACTCAAACACCTACTGCATACTCTCTCATGGCACTCCAACACCCATCATGTACTCTCTGAGAGCACTCCGACACCCATCCTGTACTCTCCCCTTACACTCCAACTCCCATCCTGCACTCTCCCAGGGCACTCCAACGCCAGACCTGTACTGTCCCCGGTACTCCAATCCCCTTCATGTACTCACCCAGAGAACTCCCACATCCATCCTGTACTCTCCCACATCCATCCTGTACTCTCCCAGGGTACTCTAGCAACCATCAATTACTCCCCCATATCACTGTAACACCCATCCTGTACTCTCCCAGGGCACTCAACACCCATCCTGTACTCTCCCAGGGCACTGGAACACCCACCTTTTTCTCTCCCAGGGTACTCCAACACCCATCCTGTACTGTCCCAGGGCTCTCCAACACACTTCCTGTACTCTCCCACAACACTCCAATACCTAACCTGCACTCTCCCAGGGCACTCAAACGCCCATCCTATACTCTCCCAGAGCACTCCAACACATATCCTGCGATCTCACAGGGTATTCCATCACCCATCCTGTACTCTCTCAGGGCACTCCAATACCTAACCTGCACTCTCCCAGAGCACTCCAACACCCATCCCGCACTCTCCCAGAGTACTTGAACACCAATCCGTATCTCCCAGATCAATCCAGCACCTATCCTGTACCCTCCCTAAGTTCTCCAACACCAATCCTGTACTCTCCTAGAGCACTCCCACTCTCATTCCGTATTGTCCCAGAGTACCCAAGTATCTATCTTGTATTCTCCCAGAGAACTTCCACGCCCTTCCAGTACTCTCTCTAAAAACT
>NC_091303.1:33070726-33075726 GCF_038502225.1 Cherax quadricarinatus | reverse complement strand
CCAAATGTAAATGGTACACTGTGTCCCAAAGTTTAAAACAGAAGTGTTAGCGTAACTAAGGCTTTCTTGACAAGTGATGTAACAAAATTAGAAAAGTCTTTTGAGGAAAGTATAATCAACATAATAACTGGTAAACAATTTGAATTTCAGTTTACAAACTCCTATATTTATAATCTAAGTTATTATAGGAGAAACTGTTCGATAAAGAAATGGATGGAGAGATAACATTTACCTAGACTATCAGAAAACCTTTGCTAATGCTAGAGATATCAATGTTAATGTTACGCTTGTATACAATAACACTAGAGGTTCAAGAATCACAATACTAAGCGTAATAAATATAGAAAAAATCAAGCTTTTATATATATATATATATATATATATATATATATATATATATATATATATATATATATATATATATATATATATATATATATATATATATATATATATATATATATATATATATATATATATATATATATATATATATATATATATATATATATATATATATATATATATATATATATATATATATATATATATATATATATATATATATATATATATATATATATATATATATATATATATGTATATATATATATATATATATATATATATATATATATATATATATATATATATATATATATATATATATATCAAGGATACAGAGATAACTCTGTTACCATAACAACAGCAGAAATTTAAATGTTACGTTATAATACATATTTACGGCGATGATAAATGTTATAAACAATAACACCAGAAATTGATAGAGAGATAAATTACACATAGAAACATACAGAAAAACGCAAATGAGAACATACAACAATACGATATTTAAATAGATGAATACAAAAAGAAACAGATGGTTTCTCCGTGGTGGTCTAGGTAGAGGAGGTCTTCTCCTCTGGCTGGACTGTGGTTCCAGTCTACCCGGGCGGGTGTATGTACTGGGCGCAGATTTCTGTGTTTCCTCCCCAGTAATTACATCTGCTTGTATATACTGATATTTAAACACATTGTCAAGGAGTGCAAAGACTGACTTGATCGAACCGTTGTAACATGAAAAGTTTATTCTAAAAAGTGTCTTGTGAATTGTACTTCGCATTGCCTTGTTATGTACTAATAATGAGAGAGCACAATATTATCAAGATCTGATATGTTGTAGTTAATTATTAAACATTCACTACAAGTCTATTTAGAAATAATTGATCTTCATATATTTAACATATGGTGGTGTAGGTAGTGATAATGGTGGTGGTGGTGGTAGTGATGGTGGTGATGGTGGTAGAGATGGTGGTGATGGTGGTAGTGATGGTGGTGATAGTAGAAGTAGTAACAATAGTAGTAGTAATAACAGTAGTAATAGTAATAGTAATAGTAGTAGTAGCAGTAGTAGTAGCAGTAATAGTAGTAGTAGAAATAGTAGTAGTAGTAGAGGTAACTCTTGGTTACTATGTAACGTCGGAGTTATTCTTTTTAAATATGACTCAAGTTATTTTCGTCTTTAGTCGTCATTTTAGATACTATCAAACAGAATAAAGACAGCTTCGTCATTTCTGAAATATTAGCAGGAGTTCTCCTTAAAACTTCTGACGCCACCAACACATAGCAACCAAGAGTTACCTCTGTTACTACTACTACTACTACTACTACTACTACTACTACTACTACTACTACTACTACTACTACTACTATATTACCACCACCACCACTAATAATATGGACCAGTACTGCTTGCTTTTTTTCATATTATTTTGTTACATATACTGTATACAGCCTCTGTCATCTTGTATTTTTATATAAATTTAACAAAACAATAATAAGTCTCGTTAGTTGCAGGTGTGTCCTTTTACCTAACATATTCTCGGAATTCTACCAACATTATAACAGAATTGATTATGATATTTCCTCAACTCTGCAGTTAGAAAGAAAAGCAATTGTTCTCACCATGGATAAACCAGGTTCAGAAGCCGTGCCATAAATGGTAGTGAGAAGCTGTTCTCGAAATTATAAAAATGCTGTTTACTCTTAACTATATAAACTTAGGTACCAGGCTAAATAACATCAATTTTATACTGTACATTTTCATGACTCAAGAAATCGTAATGACACGATTGCAAACAAACCATACCCCCGGCCGGGATTGAACCCGCGGTCATAGAGTCTCAAAACTCCAGCCCGTCGCGTTAGCCACTAGACCAGCTAGCCACAATAAGATTCATCCAACTAGGTATATTTCTACACCATAGGAAGGTTAGCACAGGCACCACTGTGACCACAAATGCAAGTTTTTACAGACGAATCTCCAGCTAGCGTGGCCGTGACGAACTCTAGCTCAAGTCCCTTCACTGCCGTCAACATGACGGGCTGGAGTTTTGAGACTGTATGACCGCGGGTTCAATCCCGGCCGGGGGTATGGTACATTTTCATCCTGTCATTTTAATGGTTCGTGCCGCTATTACTGCATCTTCAACTATATCACACTCTTACACCTGCAACAATAATGGTACTGTATACTATCCTTTATGGTACCTAAAGCTATAGTTCATCTTATATACTCACCTGTGAAATTGATCTGTTGTTTTTTTAGACCTTTCCCTGAAGATCACCTCACAAACTCACTTGTAGTTCACCTGTGAAAATTATTTTAAAGTGGGTAATATTGTATTTTATTTATAATTACTCTGTTATGATTTACGTTCAGACATTTAATGGTATTATACCTGACTACATAAATCTATAATATTTCCATAATTTCAGCATTCACTTTTATTATATTAGTTAACCGCAAAATACAAATAATAAATTCTGCTCCTCACATATAATTATATACTATTAAAATATCGTTCTGAATCTTCAAAAAAAAAAAAAAAACTTGGTGAAGAGCTCCTCCTCCAAGAAATTAGAGATAACTTCCCCTTCCTCGGATCAAACCAAGGTTCAGAACTTCCTCAATATATTAAAAATGTATAAACTTTAAGATTAACTATGGTTCAGAAATTAGAGATACCTTCCTCTTCCTCGGATCAAATCTGAATGTTTCACATTAACTTCAAAGTAACATAACAAATGCGCATCTCGGTAGACAAAACAAATGATAAAGTAAAAACGAACCGAGTCGGCCAGGCTGACAGCTGAGCCAGCCAGGCTGACAGCTGAGCCAGCAAGGCTGACAGCTGAGCCAGCCAGGCCGACAGCTGTACCACAAAACTGTGCTCTCTCTCTCTCTCTCTCTCTCTCCAATGTGAATTATTTACTCTATAACAGTTTTCTTCTGATGTTACTTCTCACTTTTATCTACAAATGCAAATCACCCTAAACACCATGCTACCAACACACACGCACACACACACACACACACACACACACACACACACACACACACACACACACACACACACACACACACATACACACACACACACACACACACACACACACACACACACAAACACACACACACACACACACACATACACACACACACACACACACACACACACACACACACACACACACACACACACACACACACACACACACACACACACACACACACACACACACACACACACACACACACACACACACACACTTGGGAGAACTTGGACCCACATGGGGGCCAAGATACATGGAGGGCTAAGATGATGGAGGTGGTACTGGAAAACTTCATGTGCCAACACGTAAGGGACACTACAAGAGAGAGAGGAGAGGATGAACCAGCAAGGCTGGACTTAGTATTCACCTTGAGTAGTGCAGATATCGAGGACATCACATATGAAAGACCCCTTGGGGCCAGTGACCATGTGGTTTTAAGCTTCGAATACACAGTAGAGCTACAAGTGGAGGGAGAAGCAGGAAGGCCAGGACGAATGAAGCCAAACTACAAGAAAGGGGACTACACAGGAATGAGGAACTACCTGAACGGGGTTCAGTGGGACAGAGAACTGGCAGGGAAGCCAGTTAATGAGATGATGGAATATGTAGCAACAAAATGCAAGGAGGCTGAGGAGAGGTTTGTACCCAAGGGTAACAGGATTAATGAAAAAGCCAGGATGAGCCCATGGTTTACCCAAAGGTGCAGGGAGGCAAAAACCAAGTGTGCTAGGGAATGGAAGAAATATAGAAGGCAAAGGACCCAGGAGAATAAGGAGAACAGTCGTACAGCCAGAAACGAATATGCACAGATAAGAAGGGAGGCCCAAAGACAATATGAAAATGACATAGCAGCGAAAGCCAAATCTGACCCGAAACTGTTGTACAGCCACATCAGGAGGAAAACAACAGTCAAGGACCAGGTAATCAGGCTAAGGAAGGAAGGAGGAGAGACAACAAGAAATGACCGTGAAGTATGTGAAGAACTCAACAAGAGATTCAAAGAAGTGTTCACAGAGGAGACAGAAGGGACTCCAGAAAGACGGAGAGGTGGGGCACACCACCAAGTGCTGGACACAGTGCACACAACCGAGGAAGAAGTGAAGAGGCTTCTGAGTGAGCTAGATACCTCAAAGGCAATGGGGCCAGATAACATCTCCCCAAGGGTATTGAGAGAGGGAGCAGAGGCGCTATGTGTACCCCTAACAACAATATTCAATACATCTATCGAAACAGGGAGATTGCCTGAGGCATGGAAGACAGCAAATGTAGTCCCAATCTTTAAAAAAGGAGACAGACATGAAGCATTAAACTACAGACCAGTGTCACTGACATGTATAGTATGCAAAATCATGGAGAAGATTATCAGGAGAAGAGTGGTGGAACACCTAGAAAGGAATGATCTCATCAACAGCAGCCAACATGGTTTCAGGGACGGGAAATCCTGTGTCACAAACCTACTGGAGTTCTATGACATGGTGACAGCAGTAAGACAAGAGAGAGAGGGGTGGGTGGATTGCATTTTCTTGGACTGCAAGAAGGCGTTTGACACAGTTCCACACAAGAGATTGGTGCAAAAACTGGAGGACCAAGCAGGAATAACAGGG